>NW_010308997.1:0-16969 GCF_000700745.2 Antrostomus carolinensis
TTATGCTTTCTTAAATCTTACTCCACTGAAATGTATTGGGAGGATTGTATGAACTAGTCTTCTACAGTCACATGCTGACAGATGCACCTAGTGACTTTCTTTGATTATGTTTATCACAGATTGCCTTTTGTGCCCTCTCTAGGAGAGTGCGGGCTGCCATTTTTATTTACAAAAAAGACTTAATAATGCTTTTTATTTTTTTATATCATTGTTAAAAAAAATCTGTTTAAAATTGTCATTTCTGTTAGTGCCATTTCACCTCAGCGCCTTCTAATCTTTTCTATGTGACTTAGATGCCTGATGCATTGTCAATCTACCTAGAACACTCCTGTTCTTTTTATTGCATGGCGATAAGGAGCACAGACTCTATAAGACGGTGTTTATTCAGCTTGCAACCTCTTTCAGATTTAATAGGTAATTCTTCATCCAAAACCAAACAGCCCTTAAATGGCCTCAGACAGATCTGCAAAGTGTTTGTTGTCAGCATTGCTGCATTCCATTTCATCTATGACCTTTTACAGTGAAAAACAGACTTCATATTTTTCTAAATGCTTGGGCAATAATGGGAGGACAAAGAAGCCACAGGATCTTGTGCCACTATAAGGTGCATTTACTAGTAAGAAATTAAAGGAGGTTTACCACTTTTTTTTTCTGTCAAAATACATTTAAAATAAAGAGAGAAAAGTCAAGCAACCTTATGCATTAACCCAATTTATTCATCATCAAATCTCGTGTAGGTCCAAATACACATCTTTCTCACATATGGTTTCACCTACAGCTAAGACCATGCTGTCCTGTGCTCACTCACCCTGACCTGGTGAGATGGGGAGAGAAATACAAAAAAGGGGTCATGGGTTGAAATGAGGACAGGGAGAGCTTACTCACAAATTATGGTCAGGGGCAAAACAGTCTTGATTTGGGGAAAAAAAATCAATTTCATTCATTATCAATCAATCAGAGTAGGATAGTGACATAACAACCACATCTTAAAAAAGCCTTCTTCCCACCCCTCCCTTTTCCTGGGCTTAAATCACTTTGCCCACAATTTCTCTTCCTTCTCCCCTCAGCATCACAGGGGACAGGAAACAGGGGTTGTATTCAGTTAATCTATGCCACTCTTCCTGACATGAAATCTCTCCCACAGGCTAAAATAGTTCAGGAACAAAATGTTCTGATGTGAGCTTCCCATGGAGTCATAGACCTCTTCAGGAGCAGCTCCTGGCTCTGGCATGGAGATGTCCATGGGCTGCAGTCAGGTCCAATGTACCTCCTCCCTCCCAGCTCTGGCACTGAGTGTCTCTGCGGGGAGGGTAGGGGGGAGGCAGTCTCCTTGCTTATCAGCTGAGCACTCAACGTAGTCATAACTGCCCTCAGGCACAGCTTTATCCTCCTGCATGGAATCCTCCATGGCCTGCCTATGGGTGTCTGCTCTTCTGTTGAAACTTCATGGTATGCAGGGGACCTAATTTACCTCCACTCCTCTTCTCCATGCTGATCTGAGTGTCTGAGGTTCTCTTTCTCCTCCCTTCCTCCTCAGTGATGCTTTCTGTTGTTCAGGCCAATGGTCTTTTGTTCAGGCCCCCTGGTCTCCTGATGGCTCTCTCCTTCCTTTCCAAACCAGTTACTCCCCTCATAAATATTGATTTGAAGAGGTGTTTCCCTGTTGCTAATTGGCTCAGCCTGGGCTAGAAGCGGGTCTACCTTGGAGCCCGGCGAGCTTCATGAAGCTTCTCACAGGGGCAATCACTGCAGGTCCCCATTACCAAAATGCATCCCTCGTCCCCCACCCCTGACACACAAACCCAACACAGAAATACGGAAGTATGTTTACATAGTCAGTAATAATCTAGGTCACATAGCTGCTAAAATAATAACAATGACGAAAAATAAATAGTTGTTTATGTATTCGCTACTTAATAAACACAGCATAAAGTAATTTTCTCATAATCATAAATCAGATATAGCTGTGATATCTCTAATCTTGACAATTTGCTGAAATTAGGGTGAGGTTTTTTTTGTCCCCACTGTCTTATCTCTAGTGCTTTCATATTTGAAGCTGGTTTTAATGAAGAGAAATATTTCAAACATTATTTTGTTGTATTCTGATTTTTTTTAATATATTAGTGATAATATTCTTGTCCTTTAACAGAAAAAGATATCAACTAAAAAACAAAAGTCTAGGAAATCATAGTAGAGTAAGAAATGTAATTTGCAGTGCAGTATTTAATAAAAGTGAATGTTAATTCATTAAATTTTGCATTAAGTTTCAGCAGTACACATAGAAGTCACTTGGAAGATCAGCTAATGATTCCCTTGTGTTTATTTATCTAATCTACTATACATATTACAAAGAGAGAGAGCAAAAATATTTTATCATGATGTATGTTTTTATCTTATTAAAATACAACACAGAACATATGTCTGTATGCTTATATTTAAATATAAGACAGAAAAAAATTGCTGAAAAATGCCTGAATCTGATGTCCATGTTTCTAGGCAATGTGCAGTTTAGTAGTTCCAAAAAAATTCATCATCATGAGTAATTCACTTATTTTCTAGCCCAAATTAGTTTTTTTAAATATTTTATGAAATTGAATGGGATGTACCAAACACTCCGGCGCTTCAGTTCCGCTGTTAGTATTACAGGCTGTGGTGACGACTGACTCCTATACATTGCAGTGCAACACTGCTGCCCAAAATTATAACTATCCAACTTGGCTTTATAGGCAGTAGGGCTTTACTGGGGGATCGGAGTCTTAGAAAGGAAAATCATGCAGAATCTGTCGAGAAAAATACACAATCAGACACACACCCACACACACTTGCAGTATCACATGCTGTCTGGGACAATCATCTGGCAGGTCCCAGGTCTCTCAAGGAGACTCTGAGAGCAGGTAAGGGGTGGGAGGGAGAGCTGGATCCCAGAAATGGCAGGGAGTCCAAGGGCACACATCCAGCTTTCATCATCCTGTGGTGCTTCTGCAACCAGAGCTCCCACGTTGACAATTTCCCACCCTTCTTCCCCCTGTTGGAGGTCTCCTTCTGTGGCGAGATGTTTCTCGGCAACCCTTGGTCCCCGGCTAGCCTGGGCTGCCTGCAGCTCAATGTTGTTTTCCTAGGACATGGCAGATACCTTATGTTTCCGCTCATCTATTTTTTTCTCACTTGGCTACTACTTCTTTTCTTCATAATCTTTGAAGCAGTCTTTTCTCAGCTCTCAAGGCTGGTCTTTTCTTCAGTGACCAGCAACTGCCAATTAGTGAGGGTTTTTTTCCCAAATTATGCCCATATTTTGAAGACTTGTACTATTATCTCACGCTTAAACTGTGTATCATAAAAATTAGAGATACCTGGTACCAAACTCCAGTTCACACAGCCAATTTTCTAGCAAGTTGACTGAGCAAGTCTAGCGCATCACACTTCTAGCATACGGCAAAATTAGCAGTATTTTAATCTGTGACTGTTATTGCAATGGCCATACTGTTCTTTCTGAATCAACACGATGCAACAGTAGATACCAGGTGACCTTCTTCCCACTAAATGAAAAACTATGCAGAAATGTTAGCTGAATACCAGTAGGGTCATTTCTGCATTAGCAAAGGACTGCTGCTTTGTTAGGTAGCTCAGGTGATTGATGCCAGAAATTCCTGCACCGCATTTCATTGTGCAGTAAATATGTATGCATAATAATGTAAAAAGAACATCAGATATCCATTTACAGATGCTGAGATAACTGCATGCATGGAATCAAATAGCTATAACTTCCAATTGTGTGACAAAACCATAGTTTTCCTTCAGTGAAAAAAATGTAAACTACAGTTTCTGCAGATAGCTCTGGAATGTAGTTACACCACTCTGTGCTGTGATCAAGCTAATTTTTGGAAGCCAGAAAGCCATGAATACACATAGTATCATGCTTCTACTTACCCATATATCCACTATGAATGAGCATCCATTAAACTTCTTAAATGTCATGAACACAGTTACAATCATTTGTATATGCTACTCCACAAAATCATATTAAATTTCGTTTGTAATTAGAAGAGACAAAAAAAACTGGATAATTGGATAAAATTATCAACTATGTTCTCCACTATGGATGATTCCAGAAATCAGTCTGAATGTCTTCCTGCACATGTGTTCCCATTGCTTGACAATCACAGACAGTAAAAGCACACGGAAGAATAAACATGCAACTCTTCTTATTAGTTCAGGTACTATTCACACTTACACTGACTGTAGACCAGTAGCCTGTTTCCAGTCTTAGGAAAGACTGGCCATACAAACCACAAAAGAATACAGTACATTGGAGTTATAACAAACTCTAGAGATTTCAGAGTTTATGCACTAGAACTATGATATGAATAAACTGTATCTAAAAAATTTATTCAAAACTGTATTTAAAGCTCCAGCATAGCAGAATTTATAAATGAATGAGACAATAATTATCGGTTTGGAACGTTTGTTCTCTTATCTCTCCCTAATATGGTATAAATTATACACTGTGAAATACCTGTTTAAACACCTTCAAGGTATAATGATAAAATGAGATTTATCAACTTGAAAGTAAACTAATTTCAAATTGACTTATGGGAGCTCAGTACATAACCACTTTATCAAGGCAGGCAATGAAGCTTACTTTCTAGCATTTACACCAAGACATAAGAACTTTTCAGGTGATCAAAGATTAACATTTACCTTATATATATTTCATATTTTATTCACAGAATATTATTGTGAGCTAGTTACTGGAGAAGATGCAGCTACACCGAGAATTTAGGTCATGCTTCAGTTTACCCTTTCTTTAATACTGGCTACACTGTAAATTCTATTTAGAGGGGGTTAAAAAAAAAAAAAAAAAAAAAAAGTCATTTTATAGTAGAATATTGCTGACAGTGTCCCTGTGCAACACTGAATTCTTCACTTTCTCTGCCTTCTTAGCACAGCAGATGTAGCTGCCTCCAGTGGGACTGAGTTAGCTACTGATAGAAAAATAATCTCCAGTTCAAGTTTTCCATCTGCTTTTCTGTACCTAACTCATCACCCCAGCTATGGATATCTCTTTTCTCCTAAAACATGGTCAGAAGAGATGAGCAGCATCAACACACCAGGGTTCTTAAAATTTTAAGCTGAATACCACAAAATCTTTGTAGATTGGCCTCCAGAGATCTAGGGAGTAATCTGCAGACTCCAGTAGGGCTATGCAGAATGTGAAATGCAGTGAAGGTGTAGATCCTTAATATGCTTTCACTCACAATACTAATAAAGTATTAATTGAACATTCATTTACTGTAAGATATTTTATGTGTATTATAATATTTTACATATAGTATGCTTTTGTTAAATGCATTCTCAGCATTCATTATGGAGCTAAAGTAGAGACCAAATAAAACATCAATTTCATTTTTAATTCTGGGTACTGCAAAGACGAAATTATTGACTGGTATGATGCTTTTTTTTTTTTTTTTCTTTTTTCCTTTTGTTTTTTCTTTTATTTTAGCCTTGTGCTCCTTTACTCTAAAGGTGAAATTGCAACATTCAACAGGCTGATTGATTAATTAGTACCAAGCTTAATACTGACTATCAACAGACTCTTTACTTAAAGTACTAACTAAACTGACAACAAATTACTGATTTATCCTGTTAAAATAATTGTTTGTGACACAATTAAAGCCTTGTCCATAGAAAACTGACATTGTATGAGAAAAAAGAAAAGTTTATTTTTCGACAAGTTTTAATGTAAATTTTCATTAAAGGCTAACATTTGTCCCAATGAATTATGTTGTTATTAGCTATGTATTGCATGTAGCTATGTATTAACCACATACTTTTCTTCTTTCCTTGCTGAATAACACTCTCATTTCATTTCATGTCTGTGTTTACTGAGAAATAAAAGAATCATATATGATACAACTTATGTATGTTTATACAAACATCTGTATAGAGTATTTTGTCTAGAAAAGTACCTTTTGTCTTCTGTGAATACTCAGACTTTGGGTTTTTATTTGTAAGGAATCTGATTCATCTTAGGTTTTTATTATTTATTAAGAGAGAGGAATGAATTTAAGTGTCTCTCACACTTTGGTCTGTCTACTGTACTAAGCTTTTTTTACAAAGGGCTTTTGTCATAGTTGCTAGCAAGATTTTCATGTCACTTTATATATATATGTGTTGTGTAACAATGCTTTGGTTCATTGTAAAGCTGAGTACATATTTTGATTTTTTTTTTTTTTTTGAGATTTTACTGTGTTATAAACTGAAGTCTTGAAACATCATACTGAATCAGAAAAGCATATTCAATAAATAACAGTACAAAATATCTTCATAAAAATGGCCAACACAATATGAAAGTAGATATATACCTTCCAGGCCTGATTTCCAACCTTTCTAAACACTAAAAATCAGTGATAACATTCCTCAACTGTTCAACAGACCATATCCCATTCAATAGTGTTAAGAACAGGGAACTATGAAAAGGAGAGTCAACTCTGAATCACCAGCAGAATATAAATGATTCAAATACATGAAGTAATTAAATTCAAGAGAAACTACCTTCCAGAATTAAAAATCTGTAAAGAAACAGTTCATGAAATTACTGTTCAGTTATAACAAATTATGATGTGACTGGAGAAAAAAGAATAAATGCTATATTAATAAAATAAAAAAAGTTACATACAGATTCATTGGTTTAAAGTTGTCCACAGCTTTTGTCCAGTCTATACATTTGTCCAGTCTATGCATTAGTGTTTATTTTCTGTACAAATGTGGTTATGGTGTGCACAACACATAAAAAAAAAGGAGACATTAATTTTCATTTGTGATTGAAGTGGAGAACAAGTGAGGAATTCACGTGAACCAAAGATATTGTCACAATATTCCTGAGCTGGGTATGGAGGCATAAAGGAGAAATCAGGTGATCTCGATATTTTATATTTAAGAAAAACTAAATATAATAAGTAAAAATTGTGATAACTGGAGATTAAAGTTAGATTGTGCCAGATTAAACAAGCTTTTTTCTTCGGAAACAAAAATTGAGTTTCATTATTTTATCAGCAAAAGGAAAAGAGTAGACCTGATTTATCTGATTTTCAATAAAGTATTTAATATAATGTCATTAGCTGCGGAAGTTCTGGAGGAAAATAAAAATTAGTATATGAATGGTAAAGTGGACTTTCTATTTTTTTTTTAATTTAGATTGTTGTAACTTTTTGTAAAAGGACAGCAGTAGACAAAAATTTTAATAAAAATACAAATTTTAAATTCTACCTTATGATTAAGCAAGAAGTAATAATAATATCAAATAATATAATAATAATAAGCAATATAGTAACAGGTAACATGATATAGTAACATGAATAAAAATGAATGCAATAGACACGGATATATATATATAAAGGAAAGGGAAGGAATGTCTAGTGATGGACTCATGGATTCTTTTGCTACCCTCCAGAGAGCAAGCAGTACCAGCCAACTAACAGTAAATGTGCAATTTGAGTTCACAAACCACACAGGCTATATAATAAGTCAGAGGAGAGGTCTGAGTAAATAAATACTGTGATTTTTAATGAAACACAGTTCTCACTCTTATTAAGACACCTATTTTTATGAGAAGTGTGCTAGGAACCTTTTAAAATTTAGAAGCGCAAACTTGCTTCATGTTGTCTCATGAAGATACAAGTAATGTGTTGTTTGAATTATTTTTTTAAAATCGTTATTAGCAAACTATTTCACCTATAAATTTTGAAAATTGTCTAATACTAATCACAATAGCAAGTATTACACTTTGGGGACATATTGCCCTAAATAGCTACAGCAATTGAAAGATGCCAGGCATGATTAATTGTTAACATTGTATAGTCCCCTTATGGTGAATCATAACCAGCTTTTCTTTGATACTCATCCTTTCTCTTAATCAAACCTGAAAATAGTAGGAAAGATTTTGTGACAGGTTGCAAATTTCAGTGAACTTCAAAGGCAATCATACATTTAAAGGCAAGATTGTTGAGGAAAGTTTTTTGATGTGATAGCTTTTGGGGGGTTAAAAGCCAATACCTTATACAAGGATGACAAAAGATACATTTATGTACATGTAGTTGCATAAGTAACAGTGAAAGAAGGAATTAACTTTCAGTCAGTCAAATAGTCTTGTTAAAAAGTCACTAGAAGAAGAACTAATACCATAAAATATTATTTACCGAGTTCTGCATTTCTATCAGTTTCCTGGTCCTGGGACAAAGTATTCACACATGGGACAGCCAAAAAACTAAGAGAAATTAATGTAATTCAATATCTTCCTAGGAAGAAGGAATGAGATAAGAATTAAATCTGTCAAATGGTTATGAAAATTTAGTGGCTATTTTATAAATGCATGGTATATATCAATCCGTATACAATTGCAAATTTTTTAAGGAAAATTAATATTTTTTACCAACATTCAGCAACTAGTTTAACCACTACTTATTTAGATCAATAGTACACATGAAAAAGTAGCATTGACCATTATAGTGGTAGAAGACACAAGATCTTTGAGCCATAGAGGCACTGAGATCTGAAAGACAGCATATGTAGGATGAGATGTCTGAAGTTCCCTGAAAAAGCTCTGTCTAGCTACTCATCAGCTAGAAGTCTACAGGCACTTCCCCCCCCACCCCCCCCAGTAAAATTAATTAAAGGCAATATTTTGCTGAAAATTCAGAAACCTAGTCTTAAGAGTCCTTAATATAGATATCTACTTGTGGAAGAAATCTCTTCTCTCCCATGACACCCAGTGAAAATTTTGGAAGTACAGCTACAAGAGATCAAAGATATTCAGTTGACAAAATAGAGGTGTCTACCTGCAATAAAATGACTAGCTCTCTACTCCCACTGGCTCAGCTGACCAGAACTTATTATTTATTGTAGCCTAGATGTCAAGTTCACCTATAGTCAACTGAATTTACGTGTCCAGCAATACAGCTGAAGCCTACCTTTGCTGACAAACTTGTGTTTTTGCAAAGGCTAGAAGACTTGTAGTAATGATTGTTTTGAAGAGTTCTGTGTCTGTTTCCTACTTTAAAACCAATGAGAATCTTTATGTTAAATGTCCGATATTAGTTATTGAAGACTGTACAAGCCCTGGGAGACTGTCTTGTCCCTGAGGACACTAACAGCCCCAAATGTTCTTGCTCTGCTTCCCAAGGATTCCTGACCCTCTCCAGCTCCCCACAGCCCTGCCCTTCTGTATATAGATTTCAGTTGTATATAAAATTCCTCCCTTAATAAAAGGTGTGGAAAGATTCTGTATTCTCATGTCTAACCCATTTATAGAGCCCTACAAGAAGCTCTCCTCTACTTGTCCAGTACCTAGCAGCTCTCAGCAGACAAATGCTACTTTCTTAATATGGAAAAGGAATCTCCTTTCTGTGAAATTTATATGGTTTGAGGGAAAAGACATGCAAAAATCCCATTGCTCAGCAATTACAGGTTATGTCATATTTGTTAATAAGCAGAACTTCAAAACTATATAGAAATTGTTTTTAATATTTTATATGAAAGAAAAAGAATTGGGCCCTCTTAATATTTAATTATAAACTTGGTTACTAAAAGAATATCTTGATCTGAAGTAAAATTTGGGTCAAGTTAATGTTGTATTAAAAATTTTAACATTCATGTGGTTTTTAGACTTGAACTTTACCATAAAGTCTATGGCTGCATGAGCATAAAATATATCACTTGCCGTGTAATGCTAAATTCATTAAAGTATTTATGATAAAAATACCCAGAAAATAATGCTTACTTAACTTACTTTATTTTAACTATATAATAAGGATGAAAATATCAAATTAAGATATACATATTCACAACTCATTTATGTTCCTAACTGCCAGAAAAACAAAACCTTTTTCTCATAATGCAGTTTAACTGAAATTAATGATAGATTTTAGAACTAAGGCTTTAGATAAAAATAATGTGTAATATTATGATAGAAATTAGCATAAGAAAATAATTCATTACAAAGTGTTGCAAAAATACTGATATAAATTCAGTATTTTTTATAAACACGTTATCATTCTCCTTCCATATTTGCACACTTTCAGGATAGGAAAAGTGTCATGATATCTTGTTTGAAGGGTAGTTATTAAATGATATTAGAATTAATCCTCCATTTATAAACCTTATTGTAAAGGAGAGGTGCAACACAAAGTCCATATAGCGTATTAATTCTTTTTATATATATGTATATATAGTATATATAATTTAAATTTAAATATCTGTCTATGCTTTCTTTAGATAACACAGTCTAGAAATGACAGAATTATTTTACTGTTTAAAACCGTTTTCAGATCACACTCTGTAATGAAGGTTATAGAAATGGAGATACAGAACGTTAGCTACGAATGTTACAATTTGACACAATACTAATAAACCAATGAAGAACTCACATGGGGAAAAACTAGACCTTGAGAAAGTAATAAAAGTATTTCTGTAAATATAATTGAAAATAAAGAAATAGTCAATATTTTCAAAGAACATACTGACAGATATCTAAATAAGACAGAAGCAGATGCTTAAAAAATCATGTGTAGGAAAGGTAAAATGTTCCTTTTTTCTGTAAGTGTGGTGGTTATAAAGATGTTACCATATATTTATACATTAATAGTCAATACAATTATACATAACAAAGTCTACTGTGTGTACAAACTACAAGTGAGGATGGAAAAAGCCCAGGAAACACATTTTATTTATTTCTGTTTGTTTGTGGGTTTGTTTGTTTGTTTGATTGATCTTTTTTTTGTTTTTTTTTTTTTTTACAAATCCTTCTAAATTACTGAGTTTTTTTCAGGTTTCACATTACAATTATTTAGTATCTTCATTAGTAATTATTAAAATTATTTCTGCTGATGTAATGCATTATGATACAAATCACCTGTACAAAAGTAGTTGTTTGGAAATGTAATTTTGGATGGAAAATCCAAATTTTCACAAGTATTTACAGTATCAACACATTATACAAAGATAAAGCACATGTAAAGACTAACATAAAATGAAAGTTATATGTCTCAGGTTTTCTTTTTTTTTCTTTAAGTAGAATACTAAAATATATAAATATATAAAGTATATTACTATGTAAATTATGTTCCTCCAAGTGACAAACAAAACACAGAAAATAACCCAATAAATATATACCACCAGGAAATACACAATTAGAAATAAAACTAGCTAGCAACCTGAAGTGAAAAAAAAAAGTACTGAAAAAGCAGTTTGTCCCCTCAGAGTACTACCTGCTGAAGGGCAATTTAGTAATAGAGTTCCCATAGAGTGGTCACAATAGAGAAGTTAGTTGGAAAAAATCAATATCTAAAATATACATTTTTTCTGAATATATACAGATGTATATGTTTTTTCCATTGCTTGCATATTCTCTGAAATATGGAGAGGGTGTATTAGACTACGTGAGATTTTTCTCTTTGTCTGGATTGAGAGTCAATATTCTTGCATTGAAAGAAGGCAGATCCTTAAGGTATAGCATGTGGTTTTGGTTTGAGTAGACTTTCTACCTGTATGATTTTAAATTATTTATATTCATATCATACTAGTGGAATCATACTACAGTAGTACCTTTTTGTCCTAAAAACTTGCATTTATAGCCAGTCTCATTAATGAGCAAATTATGCATGACTGGCTCTATTAATTCCTCTATTATATGTCAAAGTAAACATTTAAGGATTTATTTACTCTTTAAAAACGTGCCACATTTATCAAATTTTCTTTGCATGCACTCTTAAAATACACTTAGTCTTAAAAATCCCAGCAGTGGTGCATGTTGTATGCAGCATTAACAGTTTTTATAGTATACAAATTACACAGTTTAGAAGTAGAATGAAGAGGGAAAACTAGCAAGAACAATGACAGAGTGATTAGTTTCTACTTTTGCTTATGATTATGAAAGTTGATTATTTGATTAATGAGGACATGTAAAATCGGGAACACAGTGGGCTGGGTGTGAGGTTAAGTGTGCTTTCTAAGATATAACTGAAATCCTTTGTATAGCAGCTTTTTTCAGTTAAGACTATGACTGTGGAATGGTCTGTTTTCCTGAGCTCACCCGACAATCTTCAAAGTTCCTTACTTTCTGTGTATTGATTTTTCAATGGAATTGTCATTTCAATTGATGAGTTCATGAAACATGAAGTAAAGATGTTCTTCCTGTTTACCTAAGGTAAATCCTGGCAAAGCACCAATGTCCTCTACAAAGATTCAAGAGCTTTGCCAGTAAGTAAAGAATGACATTACAGAAAGAAAGAAAGTAGGCTTCTTAGTTAAAGCATCTTGAAACAATGCCTAAAAAGGACGTCAAAGAAACAAATAGACCTTTCTTTCTTTTCATTTAGTTTTTGCTTTTCATTGCATCTTGGTCATTGTATGTATGTATTCCTAAATCTCCTTCTTGGCAATGATATTAGATTTTTGACAGAATCCTAGCAGTATAATACAGATGGCACCATCTATCTTTTGTATTTGCATATATTCTGTTCCTGTTTTGATAAAAAGAGGAAATACAGAGTCATTAAAGCTGAAAAGCTTTGAAGAAGAAAAAAAGATAAAGAACAAATAATGGCTCTGCTTTTTGAGGTAGTGCTTGCATAAGGATTAGGATTAAATGGCCATAGAAAACATAATAAATTTTATTTTCTCATAATGAATCTACTGCAGATTATGGGCACAAATTGACTGTCTCAGGTTAGTTTCCATTCTGTGTGATAAGTGTCTTCCTTTCCCTCATAACAGAGAGCTTTCTGAAAAACTAAAGTCACTTTATGGTATACAACTTTGCTAAAACCAGAGCCAAGGTTATGGACCAGTCAGAGCAACGCAAAGGATTGGAAAGTGTTTCATTTTCAGAGACTAATGCATAGCTCTGGGTGAATGATGTGTAGCTGGCTGGTTGGTGAACTGGCATTCTGAACTGGCACCAGAGACATCCCTGCTGAAAATACTAACTGAAAAATTAATTACCTATGGAAAGGGCTACTGTGTTTTGTTTAATGACAACACTAGCAACAAGTGACTGACTGGTAAACTGCAATGATTTTAAGTGTTTTGATTTGCTGCTGTCTAGGTTGTACAAGGCCCAGCAGATGAAAAGTTGAAACTGAGATGGTTCAACTGAAGTCAAGAGGTTATTAACAAGTATAATAAATTAAATTGTATAAATTAAATAGTTATGGGTTTTATGACAATATTTCCTGTAGAAATCACCACGTTATTGCCCTGTTATAAAATACAAGGGTTCTGAGGTTTTTCAATCTTATCCCTCTTAGGTACTAGAGATGGTGTTGGTTGCATGTTTGCCTTAGTGATACCTGAGATCACATCTTGTTTTCTTCACAGCTGTCTATATTTACCATAACTGTGACTGTATATGATTTTGTTAATTCCCAAGTCATTCCCAAGTATACTTCACCATATATTCTTAGATTCCTATGTGACCATTTAATACAGAATATTAACTTTCAGAGCAAGGATCAAGATCCATAGTACTCCCTCAGTAGTCCTTGTAGAAGGTGCCTTTATTGGTGAGATAGAGTTGTATGTGACTTCTCATTCATTGTTTTATCCCAGGAATTTTCTTATATATTTTTTCATTTAGTGATTCATAATCAATAACAGAGTTAAAAAAGTCTGGATCTAGTCTAGATCTCTTACAGACTTCACTGAGGTATGAATAAAAATCTTTTTAATTAAAAGAAAACATACATTCTAAATTTTAAGCAACACTGTATATAATTTCACTGAATGCAATACCTCCTTTTCCTTCACAAGCTCTAACTGAAATGAACCTGACCCTTTTTCTTGTATTGCATTTGATGATCTCTACACATATTGGATGTAGTCCAATTCAAACACATTTAAAGGATTAAAATAGAAATTGGTTTGAGGATTTAAACATCTCTGAATTACGACAAAGCTTAAACAAATCTTCTAATCATACTAGAAGTCAATACCTAAGTGCTGAGAATGCTTTAAGGTTCAAAATGAGCCTCAGTTGGCTGGTTGATTTTAAGGATTACGTAAAACTTACTGTATAGAAGCACTGTATGAAATACTCCAAAGGACCAAGACTAAGATTTGTGCTGTTTAACATTAGAAACTAGACTGTGTCCAAGTCTCTAAATTAGTAATTTTCATCCTTTTTGTTAGTCAAAGGTAATAAATAGACACTGTCAGGGCCTTTTGAAGTATCTGGTTGATCTGAGATTTGCACTTTAAGATGAGAAAAGCTCAGTGCTAGAAATGTCTGCTTCTTTCCACTAGCATTGCAGATATCAGACTATTATTTTGCTTAAAATCTTTTCAATATGGTACTTAAGTGGCCTGTCAGCATTTATACTTATACATTTCCACAGTTCCCTACTATTTTCACTAAGAACAAATGTTAACTGTTAGCTTGCAGTTTTTGAGTATGCAGATAGGAAAATTACTGAAATAAACTCTGAATCTGTTGAGAACAGGTTTCCCACTTAGGCAGTGGACTCTCTGGTCTGAAGGTTTTTAGAACTCAGCCACACAAAGCCTTCAGCAGCTTGAGCTGAGCTTTGAAATTAACCCAGGTCTGAGCAGGACATTGGATTAGGTCACCTTCAAAAATCCCTCCAACCAAAGTCTTTCTGTGGTTCTAAGAATAGTAATGTCAGCTCTAGTAAAGAGATCCCATGGGTGTTTGATTAATAAAGAGTAAAAAGGCTGAAATAGAAGATACGACTTTTGGTGCATAATCATTTTTCATAAAGCAGAATATTTATGAAGCTTTTCTTCAATATCCTTAATGTCTGAAACATTCAACTGCCAATGAAACAAGAAACTGATAAAATTATTATTTTAATTATAAAATGTGACACAGAATGAGATTAGATATATGCTAATTAAGTCAGTTATGTTTAAAGGCTTTCTACAATGTGTTGGATGTAATTTGGAAAGGAAACTTCTAGTTTTTGTTCATTTCTATGAGCCCTCACGAAAAGAAGAAAGGATTTTCATATAGGTTTTTATTTTTTTAGTGGGGATAGAAGGGGAAGGATTTGGTTACAGATTGCAGGATTGGAGAAACTTACATATTTGATAATGCAGTATTAAAAATTCCAGTTATGTATTAAAACTATTCTCTTCTTAATTTTTGAAAAAAATTGCCAATGAATACGTAATGTTCTGTCATATTTCTGAAATGGTAAAATGCCATTCATAAGAAAAAAAAATATTTATTTTGAAAAAGATAGTAGGTATTTGAAACCATAAAATAAATAATTTGAAGTTGCATTTTCAAAATTCTGACATCTTGTTTCTGATTTTTTCTTTTTCTGCTTTTTTTTTTTCCAGAGTGTTACAATTTTTAAGTGGATAATGTTATTTGATATTTAATCTAGTTTAAGACAGTAACAAATTGCAATGCAGTAAATGCATTGCAATGATGAGAAGCTTCATCCTGCTGCAATATTATAATCTCTTTAGAGAATAGATATTCCTATCATTTCAATCACTACTTTTTATGAATTATTTAAAAATTGAAAACTAGGACTTGATTTAGCTTATCTAAATATAAGTATTTAGTATCATCCAGGGAAAGATAGGCTGAAAGAAACTGGAAAATGTGGAATTTCAACTGGTAAATTTACCACTAGTAATCCTGTGCTGGAGGGCTTCAGTGAAACAGAAAGACACAGAAATGGTGGAAAGACTATTTGACTATAGACAGTTGATGAGCTTGACTGAAAAATTAATTTTTATTTGCATCTGTATAATTTCTTTTTCATCCCATCTCTGAAAGAGAATGGGGAAGCAGAAGAGGGGGTGAGGGGGAAGAGGATCCAGATATATAAATATTCCACCTTTGATGATCAAAATCTATGTCTGAATCCAAGAACTAGGACTTGGACCCTTTTTATGGGTAACATATTGCAGAGAAATTCAACACAACAGAATTTCTAAGCAGGCAATCAAATTCAATAAGGTTATGCAGCTCTGGGTCCTAATGAGCATACACTGGTGATTACCAAATAAACAGTTACGAATTCTTGCCATATGGGAAGTTATATTCAGTGTTTACAATGACTTCACCCAGCTGTCACTGCACAGTGGCCAGCACTAGAATTACTCTCTTTTCAATCTGTCAAAAACTTGAAAGGTAAGATACCATCAACATGGGTTATTGTTTTTCAATATTACACCCCATACAGATAGGAAGCTGTTGCAGTCACATTTAATCTTAGAAACTCTAAAAAGTCTCGTATATATAAATAAGAGGAGTTAGAGATGTGCACATGTCTGCAGAGCCATGATCATATTAGCGTCACAGAGATTTGGTGGGATGGTTCCTACAACTGGAGTGTTGGAGTGGAAGGATACAGGCTTTTTAGGAAAGACAGTCAGGGAAGATGAGGAGGGGGTGTCACCCTCTATGTCAGTGACCTACTGGAGCTCATGGAGCTTTGCCTGGGGATAGATGAGGAGCTGACTGAGAATTTATGGGTCAGGATTAAAGGGAGGAAAAGGACACATAGCATTATAGTGGGGGTTGCTACTAGTAAGAGCAAGTGGATGAGGATGTCTACAGACAGATAGGAGTAGCCCCACATTCACAAGCCCTGGTCCACAACCATCATGATATCTGTTGGAAGGACAACACAACAGGGCACAAGCAACCCAGGAGGTTCCTAGAATATGTTGTTGATAACTTCCTCTTCCAAGTGACAGAGGACCCAATGAGGAGAGGTACTTTGCTGGGCCTCGTTCTCACCAACGAGGGGCTGGTGGGAGAATGTAAAGCCCAAGGGCAGTCTTGGATGCAACAACTACAATATGGTGGAGTTCAAGATCCTTAGGGGTAGTGAGGAGGGCAAGCAGCAAGCTCATTACCTTGGACTTCAGGAGAGAAGACTTTGGCCTATTCAGGGGCTTGCTTGTTAGAGTTCCATGGGATAAAGCCCTGGAGGGA
>NW_010308998.1:0-307 GCF_000700745.2 Antrostomus carolinensis
TCGCCCCCGCCCCTGGCCGGGAGCAGCAGGTTATGCAAATGAGCCGCGTGCCCAGGAGACCGTAATTAGCCGCTAAGTGCGAGAGCCGAGTGATTAATTAAGAGATAATGAAAAGCGAAGGAGGCTGGAGAGGGAGGAACGGAGCTTTGATGCTCCAACCTGAGCCACCGCCGCGATCAGGGGAGAGACCCCCCCGGGGGGGATGGACACACGGACACATGGACGGACACACGGACACAGGGATGGGCACATGGGCACATGGACGGACACACGGGCACATGGACAGACACATGGACACAGGGACGGG
>NW_010308998.1:671-3915 GCF_000700745.2 Antrostomus carolinensis
AGGGATGGACACAGGGATGGACACAGGGATGGACACACGGACACATGGATGGACACATGGGCACATGGTCAGACACATGGACACACGGATGGACACATGGACACAGGGATGGGCACAGGGATGGACACAGGGATGGACACACGGACACATGGATGGACACATGGGCACATGGTCAGACACATGGACACACGGATGGACACATGGACACAGGGATGGGCACACGGGCACATGGATGGACACACGGATGGATGGACACATGGGCACATGGTCAGACACATGGACACACGGATGGACACATGGACACAGGGATGGGCACAGGGATGGACACAGGGATGGACACACGGACACATGGATGGACACATGGGCACATGGTCAGACACATGGACACACGGATGGACACATGGACACAGGGATGGGCACACGGGCACATGGATGGACACACGGACACAGGAATGGACACACGGACACAGGGACGGGCACATGGGTGGACACACGGATGGACACGTGGATGGACTCACAGACAGACACGCGGACGGACACACAGATTCATGGATGGACTCACAGATGGACTCATGGATCCATGGATAGACCCAGGGATGGACACATGGATGGACCCATGGGTGGACATGTGGACAGACACATGGATGTACTCCTGGATGGACACATGTACACACGGATGGACACACAGATGGACTCACAGACTCCTGGATGGACTCACAGACAGACACATGGACTCATGGACAGACCATGGCTGGGCAGAGGGATGTACTCACGGATGGACACGCAGGTGGACTCACAGACTCCTGGATGGACTCACAGACAGACACATGGATGGACTCATGGACGGACACACAGACTCCTGGATGGACTCACAGACAGACACATGGACTCATGGACAGACCATGGCTGGGCACAGGGATGTACTCACGGATGGACACGCAGGTGGACTCACAGACTCCTGGATGGACTCACAGACAGACACATGGATGGACTCATGGACGGGACCACAGACTCCTGGATGGACTCACAGACAGACACATGGACTCATGGACAGACCATGGCTGGGCACAGGGATGTACTCATGGATGGACTCACAGATGGACACATGGACGGACTCATGGATGGACTCACAGACAGACACACGGATGGACACATGGGTGGACTCACAGATGGACACACAGACAGACACATGGATGGACTCACAGACACATGGAGAGACCCATGAATGGAGCAGCAGACGGACTCACAGATGGACTCATGGATGGACCCACAGACAGACCCATGGATGGACTCATGGATTGATTCATGGATGGACCCATGGACAGACCTACAGATGGACCCATGGACAGACCCATGGACGGTGGTGGCCGAGCATTGTGACCAGGCAGCCACCCCATGGCCACCACCCCACAACCACGTGTGTCTCCAGCACCCCCAGCAGGACGGGGGTGAATCCGGGCACAGGACCCCAGGGAGGACCTGGGCCAGGAGAAAGGGGTCAACCCAACCCCTCATTAACAGGATGGGAGTGTAATTAACGGTGATCACCTCTGCTTGGGTTTGGTCACAGGTGCCCAACGACCCTGGTGTCACCTCCAGAGGGTTCAGTTACCAAAAGTCACCATGGATGGTTCTGGATCCCCCAGAAAACTGGGATGTACTGGGATGGATGGTGGAGATGATGCCGGGGGGTTCTGTGGTTGGGTTGGTTGCCACCACAAAGCCAAACTGGGACCCAGTGACTCAGCCCTGGCACAGGCTACCTGGGCAAGTCCTGGCACGGTGGTGGTGGTGCCACAACACAGCTCGTCCCACCAGCACCCAAAGGGGTCCTGGTAGTGGGGTAAAACCCAGGGCCAGATCCTGACCCTCCTGATGGGGCTGTCACATCCTTGTGGGAAGATGGAGACATCCCAAGGTGTCTTTGAGACCTTTGTCACCTTCCTGTCCCCACCTTGGAGGGGGAAAAAGCATCGGTGAAACCTCACCAGTGCCCACGAGCCCTCATCCCAGTTGCCATAATGGTGGTTGTGGGGCTGGAGGTGTCACCCTGCTGTGGGGACACGGTGACCCACCACAGCTGTGTCACCCTGCTGTGGGGACATGGTGACCCACCACAGCTCCAACCCCTTCACCCAGAGGTTTTGGGGTCTGGAGGTGTGTTGGGTACAATCATGGTGACCCAGGGTCCTGTCTGGAGGGGACATGGGGACAGCTGATGTGGGTCCACATGGCATCAAGGGGTTGGGGGACACGCTGCAGGGTGTCCCTGTCACCACACTGCTGGACATGGTGAGGACAAACCAGAGCTGGATCAGCTCCAGGCTGATGGCATCACATGGGACCATGGGGTCACCCCAGGCAAACCCAAGGACCAAAAGCCACCACCGTGGTCACCGGTCCCCAAGTGTCACACTGAACATCACCAGGGCCACCAGCCCCAGAGCATCTCCTGGGGGGTTTTATTACCCCACAGCAGATGACAATCATTTTACAACCCACATCGTGTCACCACCGCTCTGGTGACACATGGAGAGCCAAGCTGCTGCCACTTCACAGGAGAGGGGACAACCAGGTGTCCACCATTGTCCCCATCATCTCCCCAACTGTGTTGGGACCACCAGGAGCTTCTTTCCCCCTTTGAGGAACCACCGAGGGGTTGAGCAACCAGGATCAGGGCCAACCAGGGTGACCTGTGACTTAGTAATGTCCCTTGTGCCCCAGAAATGTCCCTTGTGCCCCAGAAATGTCCCTTTTGTGCCCCAAAAATGTCCCTTGTGCCCCAAAAATGTTCCTTTTGTGCCCCAAAAATGTCCCTTTTGCCTCAGGAATGTCCCTTGTGCCCCCAAAATGTCCCTTTTGTGCCGCCAAAATGTCCCTTGTGCCCCAAAAATGTCCCTTTTGTGCCCCCAAAATGTCCCTTGTGCCCCAAAATGTCCCTTGTGCCCCAAAATGTCCCTTGTGTGCCCCCAAAATGTCCCTTGTGCCCCAAAATGTCCCTTGTGTGCCCCCAAAATGTCCCTTGTGCCCCAGAAATGTCCCTTGTGTGCCCCAAAATGTCCCTTGTGCCCCAAAAATTTCCCTTTTGTGCCCCCAAAATGTCCCTTTTGCCCCAGAAATGTCCCTTTTGCCCCAGAAATGTCCCTTTTGTGCCCCCAAAATGTCCCTTGTGCCCCCAAAATGTCCCTTTTGTGCCCCCAAAATCTCAGGCCAAAGGGATTTTCCAATCCCAAGTGTCCCCCCC
>NW_010308998.1:3977-4271 GCF_000700745.2 Antrostomus carolinensis
ACCCCAAGTGCCCCCCCCCCAAAAAAAAAGCCACCAGCAAAGTGTGACCTCAACCAACCCCTGGTGACATCACCCAGGGGATGAGGGCTCAGCTGGGATGTGCAGTGAGTGTGTCAGGTCTCAGACCCCCCCCTTGGGGTGACCCCCCCCATTAACCCCCATTTCTCTGTATTATTTCTGGAAGGGGAATTTTTTTTGGGGGGTGTGGGGGGGAGTTAAATACAAACTAAATAATCCCACAGAACCAAAAAGCAGAGAAATGACCCCAAAAAATGATGAAATATTTCAATTTTG
>NW_010308999.1:0-31184 GCF_000700745.2 Antrostomus carolinensis
ACCTCGGGGGCCTGGTGTCACCCATGGGAAAGCCTGATGGACCGTCCCTCTGGGACGTGCTGTCACCTACGGGAAACCCTAAGAGACACAGCTCTAAGGGGCCTGCTGTCACCTCTGGGGAACGCTGCTGACTCACCGCTGTAGGGCCTCCTGTCACCTGCAGGCAATGCTGCTGGACTCACTCCAGTATAACCAGCACATCCCAGTGGGAAGCCCACCCTGTAGGGCCTGCTGCCACCTATGGACACCCAGCTGGACCTACCCCTGTAGGAATCGCTCTAGCCTCACCCTTTAGGGCTGGCTGTCACCTCTAGGTGACACAGACAGACGCTCAGGTCTGTGCTGACACCCGCTCCTCTTCCCTGTGCAGCCGTGTGCGTGGTGTTCATCGGAGGTTAGCACAGCTCCATGGAAAAAACAGCACATCTTCCATTTTAACATTTACAGGGGATAGGAGAAAATGCAGGTTATTCTCTCCTGGGAGCTGGGCAGGTCCAGGTCCTTCCTTTTCACACCCAGACAGGAGGGGGGAAGGTACCCAGAAATAGGTGTTATTTCCTCCCCAGGCTCTGTGAGCATCGCCCCATCTCTCAACATAAGCCTGTGGCAGCCAGTCTAGTTACATCGCTACAAAGCCAGGGCATAAGCCAACACTTCAACGAGCTGGTGTCTCTTTTGCCATCATCCTTTTCCGTCTCCTCCCCCATCTTTCTCTGTTTTATCCTCTGAAACTTTGAATCTCAGCTTCAGTCCAGCAAGCGGTTTTCACGCCTGTGTGTGGTTCCCAGGGCATGGCAGGAAAGCGTCTCCCTGAAGGAACTGCAGCGCAGAGGCGTCTGCCTGCTAAAACTGCAAGCTGCCAGCCAGAGAACCGGCCTCTACGGACGGCTGCTCGTGACGTTCCAGCCTAGAAAATATGACTCAGACGCCGAGCTGCCCTATAACAGTTTTGGGCCTGGTAAGTGATATTTCTGTCAGTACAAAGTAAGAGATGACCAGTGTCTTCTTTCTCACATCTTTCTAATGTGATATTTGTAAAGACTGAGCGATTGATGATAAAAAAAGAGAGAGAGAAGTTCAGAGAGTTCTCCCATGGTCTCTGTGAAAGCACGTTGTCTTTCTGAGCAGCTCTGGCTGCGGGGAGCACTGCTGGTCTCCACCCCAAGACCTGTGGTGCTTGGAGGTCTGAAGGCAGCTGGTTAGTTGCAGTCAGGTGTCATCTCACTGCTCATTGTCCTTTTGCTCCCTCTTGCTGTGTGCTCTCTGTCAGCTGAGAGAAGGATATTCTCCTTCCTTATGGGCTTGACACAAATTCTGTCAGGAAACATGGTGCTAGAGCTGTGGTTGGTGTAGGTGCTCCTGCTGTCTGCGTTGGACCGTGCTTGGTTGCTGGTCTCCCCAAAAGAGTTTCTTTTCAAAACGTTTTCCCTGTTTCACGCTCTCTCTTCAAACTTGTCTTTGCAGGGGACATTGTGGGCCTTTACGATTCAGCTGGCCAGGGGGATCCGCTCTCCACCGGCATCGTAACACGTGTCACCTCCAAAGCAGTGACCGTGGCCTTTGAGGAATCTCGAGATGGCATGCTGAGCTTGGACCGAGAGAGCTCGTACCGCCTGCTGAAATTAGCCAACGACGTCACCTACAACAGGCTGAAAAAGTAAGAGCCACAGGGCTGCAGTTCACCTACAGTCACTCTGCTCAGGAGTGCAAAAGCCGATTGAAAATTGCCAAGTTTATGCTGGAAAAGCTCTTCTGAGACAGATCTCAGTTTACTTCACTAGGCTTGGTTTCTCCCCTTTCCTATCATATTCCTCTTACTTCTATAGCAGCTCCACGTAGGGGAGGTATCCACCTCTTGGCTGTCCTTTTCTTTTTCTGCTGACTACTGAGGGAACCCACACTGAGGTAACTCAATGGGATATCTTATGCTACAGCATCACAACAGCCTAAATTTGTCTACCTGCTGGCTGGTATGGTCCTGCTCTTCCCTCTTCCTTTCCCACACAGCTACATAATTTGGTCCCATGTTGTACCAGCTCTCTCACTGGGTTCTGTATAGAGTCTTTTCAATCGTGGCAGGAGAAGTGAATAGCTCTTTGCTGAATTCATGTGCTGAAAAGGCTCTGCAAAGGGTCTGACTGTCAAACTGGAGTAAGAGTAGAAAGTGCAAGTCTGAGCAGCACGAGGGGTACGTGTGTGCGAGGTTTGGGGGATGCAGCAATTAGATAGGATTAGTCTGTTGTCCAGTAACATTTTTCAGCTGTGGAAGAGCTGAATCTCTGCCCGCAGTCATCTGTCACTGGGCCCTAATAAAAAAAATGCATATTTAACTTGGCTACTTTCTTCTTCTGACAGAGCTTTAAATGCACTAAAGCAGTACCACGGTGGTCCAGCCTCTGATCTGATCGACGTCCTCTTCTTCTCCTCTGATCCGAGTGCGTTCAGTGAAACAAGTAAGGATGCTTCTTTGTAAGATTTTATACCAGACTGATGGCAGGTGCTGGATTGATCTTCCTAGAGCAATTTTCTGCAGCCTTAGGGTCAGAGCCCCTGGAGCTTCACAGCCAAGCACGTACACTGAGACTGCTGCTGGTTTTAGTCTGGCTTGGTCTGTGAAGCTGAGAGTGACACAGGTGGAGAGCTCTTTTGGATGGACCAGTGAGAGCAGAGGTGTTGCTGCTCTTGTGCCCATTTTAAGCAAAGACATGGAAAATTATTATGGGGAAAGGGAGGGGAAATCTCCATTGTCCAGAGCAATTGGTGAAGCCTGAAGTTCCCTACCCACAGGGTAAGGGCTCTGTGCTATGTCCTGGCCCAGTCAGGAGGGTGCTTACTTCTTCCAACGTCACATCTGACAGAGGCAAAGAGCCAGAGCCCCAAGTGATGACTGTGCTGCTGTTACTCCTCTTCCAGTCCTCAAGTTCTGTCCCTGGGGCTGACCAGCTGAGAAGAGTGCTTGTGGTCTCTCAGTTCCAGACCCATTCTTTGAAATTGCCCATGGGAACACAAATAACTGATCTTTGCAAAGTTCTTTTCCACACCAAACAGGCAGTTTGCTTTGCTCCAAAAAAGACCCGAGTATGAATGTGAGTAATCAGTGGTGTTACAACTGGCAGCATTGAGCACTTTTCGTACTGGTTTATGGGTCACTGGACACACTTTGCTCATGTAAAGACCCTTGTCAACACTGGAAGAGACTGTTCAGCTAGCTAACGCTCACGAGTCTACCAAGTAAAGCTGAATTCTGGCATAAAACAGGCAGGATTTGTGACGGGGGAATTTTGTTTGCACACATTCATGAGTCTGAAATTCAATTTAGTTTATGAGGCATTTCTTATTTGCTTCCTGCCCTAATCCTATCCATAAACTTCAAAGATCAGAAGCTGCCAGTGCTTCTTCTATATTGAAAATCCAATAACTCTGCCTCCATGGGAATTAAGTGACTGTGGAACTGCTGCAGTTTGAAACAGCATGGGAACGCTTGTATTTTTATTTTTACAGCCTTCTGATCGTGTTCAGTCAAGTTGGAAATGTGCAGGCTGCTTTGGTTTCATCAAACACATAAAACCTCACAACTCTGTTTTACCAACAGCTGTCAAAAAATTGCATCTAAGCAGAATCCTGTTTTACTCAGATCTTTTTTGATGTGAGTCTTTGGAAAAATGAAATTACACGGCTTACCCTTTCAGAGAAACCATGGGGGAAGCAAAGCCTCTGATCAGGAGAATATCCAAGTGCTTGGCAACTGCTAATTAATATTATCCCTTGACAGAAGGGAAATAGCCCCTGGGCTGCAAAAATGAGGGTATGAAGGCAGAGGGTGGATTAAGCTGCCTAGCAGGATCGGGCTGGCAGTCTGTATCTAAGCCACATCGAGAGCTCTGTTCTCTCCACTCAGCAGCATGCCATGGGTGATGCCATCCATCCCCGCCTGGTTCCTTGCTGGCTGGGTGTCCTGGTTTTTGCTAAGATAGAGTTAATTTTCTTCTTAAAGAAACTATCACACCAGGGTTCTGCTTGCTTTCCTCCCCACCACCCTCCTTGCCCTCCATGGTTGCTGTTGCAGCGTTTCTCTTTGATTCCTGTGTTTGGTTGTCCACAGTGGTTCAGCTCTTTCACTCCTGTTCCCCTGCAGTCCACCTTCAGGCTAGGCTTCTGATACCATTAGTGTGAGTCACATCTCCGTAGTTGTAAGCACTGAGCTTAATCTGAGTCAAACCTCTTAGCCTCTTGGCTGCCTAGGGACCTCGGTGTACTGAAGTTTTTAATATTAGATAAAAGAATTAAATTTTAATGAACTAACTTTCTTAGCAGCTTCAAGTTACTTTTTCCCTTGTGGCAGCAGAACTACCTCTCTAATAAAGAAAAATTCCTTTTCACTAAATTGCTCAGATACAGCAAACTAAGCACAGAGATGAATTTTACATCTGCCCAGCACTGAGAATATTGATTGATAGAAGCATTCGGTCACATTAGACAGACAGAGGAGATGCAAGATGAGAAGGCAGCCTATCACCTGAGAACAGCAAAATGCTCTGGCAGGGTGGAAAGGCCTTCCATTTACCTTCTCACCTCGTAGCTCCTTTCTCCCCAGCTGGAAAGGAGAAACAGGCTCCAGCAAGTGATACGTGCAACAGCAGAATCCTACATCTGATATTTTTCAATGTGAGGAAAAGAATTAGAAGCCTCATTTTTCAAGCGTGGGAGTCTTGGGGCTTTTAGGTGGGTTCTGATACTGCTGTGCATTTTCACAAAGCGTGTAGATCGGTATTAAATCGGTCAGAAACTGGTCAGCAGGTTCAAGTGTTACAAGGGTGTGAACTGAAAGGGCAACTGATAAGACAGCGAGTCCGTGTGAGCTCCATGTCCTCGAGAACACAGGCTGTACCTACCCAGGCTGCAGCACAGCACGCAGAGCTCTCCCCAGTGCCGCTGAGAGGTGCGAGACGCCGTGGTTCTTTCCTCCAGCAAAGCCAGTGAGTCCCAGTGCCACCCGCTGCTCCACTGGTGCTTTCTGCTGGTGGCTGTTTCCCAATATGGAGCCTCAGAACCTTGAGGAAAAGGGAAAAACATCTGTTTTTTTTCTTTTTTCCAAAAGTTTTGTTATAGGGGGTCTCTTTAGGGCACATCCCAATAGAGTTAGGGCACACCTGGCCTATCTGGTGATGAGCTTTTAGTTGCTTAGTTTTTGCTGCACTGGGTTGTGATGGTCTCATGACTGGATTGCAGCTGCTTGGGTTATCTTGGGAGAGCAGGCTGCCAAATGCTGTGCCTGGAGGATCTATATTAAAGTCTGTGTCATCCCAGGAGGGTGCCTACATCCAGTCACCGACTGATTAGATTGGCAAGGAGTCTGATAAAGCCAATAGAAACATGGTTTTGAAGTAGTAAGTGGCTGCTGGTGTCATGATATTGGCTTACTAAAAAAAAATAAATCAGTCTGCACAGAAGGGTAATAATGATGGAAACAGTTTAGTGCCCTTTTACCCAACCCCTGCTGACTGGCAGATTTGCTGCTGTGCTAATTTGCACACAGCTGTTTCCCACAGTGTCAGGAAAATCCTCCTTACTACTCAGGGGATTATGGAGTAGGGGAAAGGAGCATGTGAAGGTGTCACTAGTGGTTAGATGGGATCTGCAGCTAAGAGTGGGACTGCCCCCCACCACACAGCACTTCCACCCCTTCCACTGCTGCCTCCAGAAAGGCACCAAGTGGGAGAATAAACCTTCTAACAGGCAGCTCTGAGCAGGACAGGATTGCTGCTCTTGTCAGACTCTCTGGGAAGCAAAATCCAGAAGCCCGTCCATAAGGAATGCTCTGCTTGGCTCTCTGACTTTAACCTGCACTCCTGGCCCAGAAGCATTTAGAGCTTTTCTCCTACAAGGAACCCTTCCCTGCTCACAGCTGCTGTCTCGCAGGGATCCCTGCAGCCATACCTTGTGCTGGATGTATGGAGGCTTTGCTTGCCAGCAGAGGCCAGCATTGCTCTGCTCGCTGTGCACCAGCCAAGCTGGATGGACACGTTCTCTTCTCTTACAGGGCTAAGGTGCAGGCATAACCCTGTGCAGATCACACATAGCTCCCAGCTCTCTCCTGTAGTCCTGGTCTAGAAAAAGAGCGAGGAGGTGCTCAGCTCTGTGCCCAGACACCGCCTGGCTCACGTGCTCCTGTGGAGTGCAGAAGGCATGGTTCATAGCTAATTGTGCCTATTGCTGAAAAAAACATTTGAAAAGTGAAAGAAAGAAGGAGAAGAGGCAAAAGGCAGGAGTGTCCCCAGGAAAAGCTGACCCAGCAGGCAGAGCACTGGGGAAGCACCAGGGGTTTCTAGCAACAAGTGACAAGTCACTTGCAAAAATCTTAAATGCTCCTTGTCCCTCTGCCACGTGGTACCTCCATGAGGTATGGAGAGGCCCTTGAGGTCTGTGGGGAAAACCAAGCAGTCTGGACAACTCAGCTGCCAAATACTTCATAGGGAGAGCAGGGAAAGTTCTTTGTTGCCGGCTTAATTACCCACCTGGGTTGTGTCCAACAGTGTTTGGCTGCAGTGAGGTTGTACTGTGGAGGAGCTGGTCATGGGGTCCGGTCTGCTCTTGGTGCCCATACACACTGATGGGGAGGAATGTACTTTGGAAGGTACATGGAGAAGTGAGAGGCCTTCAGCTCTGGAGGACTTGAGTTCTTCTTCCCAGGAGGGACTGTTCCCATCAATGTTTGGTGCAAAGACCCCTTTCCTGGACTTGAATATCACCCTCCAACCCACTTCTTCACCTGAACTGCTGGCACTGTGCAGAGAAGTGTCTCAGTTCCTGGAAAAGTTGGAAGACCAACCTTGTGGTCAAGATGATTTTTTTTTCCCCCCCAATGCTACAATCCTAAATCAAGTTGTGCATCGAAGGCTGAACTGCCTGACCACCAGCCAGACCCATCCCCAAGGATGCAGACTGACGTTCATACTCTCCATGATCTGCCTCAGCAGGCTGAGATGGACAGCCTTGGGCAGAGCAGGAGGCAGCAAGGCAGAGCTGATGCCACAGGGCTAGAGCTGGGTTAACTGGTGTCTTCTGGGTGCACCTGTGCAAATCCTAAACTGATTGCTTATAAAGAGCTCTTGGGCCAGCCCTGCTGGAGTGGATAAACTGCATTTCTTCAGGTGAGTGGCTTAGAGCCCAGCTGCTGGATGGAGAGGAGTTTAGAGGAGCCACAGGATCCCTTAAGAGGCTCTGCCCTCCTCCTCACCGCTGCTGTGCTCAGCACAGAAAGGAGGCACATTTCCCAGTCTGCCCACACAGCAGCTTTTGGCAGCGTGTGATTTAAAGGGAAGAGGGTGTGTGTGCATGTGGAGAAGCCTGTTGCTGAGCTCATTCCTTGAGCAAGGAAATATCAATGACTCCTACGTCCCGGCTGTTCCTCATTGTGGGAAATGCCTTTCAGTTTTTAAGCTATTCTTTCTTTTTCCCCAGCCCATGGGATGCTTCCTCGTCTTCTCTTGGTCATTAGCACACCATCTCAAAAATGATGTGTAAAGCAAGAGGCAGGTTAACAGGAAAAAGTACCATCAGTCTTGTTTCTCTCTTCCTCACCAAGCATCTTGTTAACAAGTGTTACTTGTTGAACCTGGACACCTCATTTAGTTGTGCTGCCTCAAAAGTCAGTGCCAGGGGTTGCACAGGAGTTGCACACAAGTTAACCTGCCTAAAACCAGGAGAAACTTCCATGCTTTTAATCAAGCTCAATGCAAATATAGTGATAAAACACATGATGCCAAGCAGGGAACGATGCCCAGAGATTTGTCTTATATAAGCTTTCATGGGAACATTATTTTCAGTAAACCTCAGTGTAATGAGTCATCATCTCTGCTGTAATTAACTTCCATAATGAACAAGGAGATTAGCAACAGGATTAGGGGGGATGAGAACAAATATGGGTTTAAATTAGATAAATCTGGGAGGTAAAAAGCAGCTTGTGAGAATTCAGTCTTCTGCAGTGAAACCAATTCTCTTGTAATGCAATTTGCAGATTCTTTTCCCTTTTTTCCTTTCTGATCATTAAAGCTCACACCAATTTTAGTTTTGACAGCAGGGTCAGAGAGAGAAGGGGGAAGATGTGGATGCAGGATGGATAGCTTATTCTTTTTGAAAGCACAACAAGCCTTACTTTTACCTGGACTCTTTTAGCCACCTAGGTGGTACAGAGTGTGCCTTCCTCCCCAAGCAGGTTCTTCTCATTATCAAATTGATTTGGGCTAGGCACTGAGAACTGCTTTTTTGTATTAATGGATTTGTGCTGCTCAGCAAGCACCCAAGTTAGGGCTGAGATCCAAGTGACTCTCCAACTTTCTTCCCAGAGCCTCTAAAGCTTTACAATACCTCGCTGGATGCATCGCAGAGGGAGGCTGTCTCCTTCTCACTGGCCCAGAGGGAACTTGCCATCGTCCATGGACCACCTGGCACAGGGAAGACCACAACACTAGTCGAGATCATCTTGCAAGCTGTACAGCAAGGCCTGAAAGTGAGTATCAGTGGCAGTGATCACCTTGGTTTGTTTTGCAAACATGCTGGGCTGCGTGGCAGCTGGAGCAGATCCAGTAGCAGCTGTGCTACACCACAGAGTCTGGCTTGGCTTGCAAGGCCCAGGGAGCTTCCCCCATCAGCTGAAATTAGGTGCAAAGAGCTTTGAAGCTCAGGTTTGCTCTTTATTGAAGACCCTGCACTAGTGCTTCAGAGCAAGGTAAGAATTGCCTTTGGTGTCTGGAGGCTGTGGAGATGTCAGTGGTTTATTTCCAGTAGGTATGTGTTGGTGTCTCTCTGTCTTCCTGCTGCTCCAGCGTTTTGCTCTCCTGGGCAGTAACAGGCACTTGGTTTCTCTCCTGGCAGGTCCTGTGTTGTGCCCCTTCCAACGTTGCTGTGGATAACCTGGTGGAAAGGCTGGCTGCCTACAAAGCCCGCATCCTGCGGCTCGGGCACCCGGCTCGCCTGCTGGAGCCCATCCAGCAGCATTCCTTGGACGCAGTCTTGGCCCATGGTGACAATGCCCAGATAGTGGCAGATATCAGGAAGGACATCGACCAGGCCTTTGTACGTGTCCCTGCAGCAACATGGCCCCTGTGTGGGTGGGTTCCCTGAATGCTAGCTCTCTAGATGTGCAGTCCCTGATCTGCTAGCCAGGAAAGCTTCTCTACCTCTAAGGAACAACTCTGCCACTTCTTGCATGTTCTTGCAAGACAATCACCACAGCCAAGTGGCTCTGGGTTGCCCCAGAAAGCAGTGGCTAGGTGTAAATCACAGTCACTAGTCCTGATGTGAGCCATGGGTGGCACACAGCCAGCCTGCCCCCTGGTTGAACCTGGTATTTCTGGGTTCAGGGTACCATGAACCCACAGTGATGCTCCCAGGCTGGATCTTACTGTATACAGGCAGGAGTAAGATATTGGTAGGCATGAGCCTCTCGTTGTGGTCAGTCAACAGCAGAAAAGCCACTTCAGGGGAGAGGAAAGGAGAAATAGCACAGTGCAGGGGACCAAGTGACAGCTGGAGGTGTGTGGCGTGGATTAATCCCTTTTACTCTGATTGGGAGGCATTTAACCTGCCTGGGGTTTAATGAACTGGGGTGCAAGCCTGGCAGTTTTGGAAAGGAGACTGGCTTCCAGCCTGAAAAGGTATCTCACAGGGAGCCTCTGTACCAGGGGCTGCCTGAGTCTCCTCGGTGACCTGCCACCAGTGCTCATCTTCATCTGCTGTACAAGGAGCCGAGAGCAAAACTCCTCCGAGCTGAGCTCCTCACTGAAGTGGTAAAATCACTCATTACTGCTGCATGGGGAGATGCTGCAGTGCCCTGCTCTCTAGATTATCTGCCTGGCATTGTTCATGCAATCCTCTTCACCAGGGAGCGAGGGAAACATTCACATCACTAATTCATTTCCTAACGAGATGTCTGGCTGTCCTGACACTTCCTCCCACTCTCAGCCACCTCAAGTAGAAAGCAGAGTGCACTATAAAAATGCATCCTTAATTTCTCCTTTCTTGATTCTCCTAAACTTAATTTACAGACTAGCTCTTTTACTCAAGATGTTTGGTTTTAATACTAATTAGATTTTTTTTTCCTGCCCATTCTGGTGGCAGCCCTGCCCAGAAGCCATTTTGCAGATACATCCAGCTCAAGAGAGACCCTACCCTGTCTCAATCAGAGATGCAGGAGAGCTAACAAAACAAAAGCCTGTACTCTTTTTGCACATCTTCTACCCCTTTGTGTCTCCTTCCCTTACCTGTTCAGGCTTCAAGCTTTCCAGAACATCAGCTTCTGGATGCTGTTTGCACCAGCAAGGGTGAAGTCCCACCATACCTGAGCAAGAAAGGCAGCCTGGGTCCAGTGATGTTGAGCCAGCAGTCCAGGTCACCAGACAGGTTCAGTTGACCCAAGAAGGAAGCCAAGCACAGAACACAAACAACAAAACCCAAGGAATGGCCAAGGTCTGGCCTTAAATGAAGCTCCCAGACCAATGGGTGTGTGGGTGGGGGCCCAAATGAGGCAGGTCAGGATAATTAGTGCCTGGTGGCTCCCACAGAGCCCTAATGAGGAGTTGGTGGGATCCAGGCTCGCAGTGTGCTGAGCGCTGCCCTCGGGGCTGGCTGACAGTGCTCTGTTCCCTCTGGACTGGGCTCCCTGCTCCCTCAGAGCTGAGGGTCAGGCAGATATTTGGATCTTGATGTCACCAGCTGACATCAGAGAACTGTTGCTGTTGTTAATTTACAAACTAGATCTTTTTTGCAGAACAGACATTAAACTCGGTCCTACTGACACCATCAGTTTTGCTCTCTAATCCTCCTCTGTTTCTAGCAGAGAGGAAGTGGAAGGTAATCTGCTTTCTGCCTTCAGCTCAGTGAATATTGCCAAGTTTAACCAGCACAGGTGGCTGAGTAGAGGAGTGAGAGGCGTGGATGTCTTTCCTAGGGGAAAGACTGCAGTGTGAGCTGAACCATGTTAGACCCTGGAGAATCCATCCATATACAGGGATGATTACAGGAACCATCAGGTTTTATTGGTTTGGCTAATTATAAAAGCTTCTGTCTGCAGCTTTTTCACCTTTCTCAAGTCATCAGCCTTACCTCCAAGGAAATAGTCCAAATTTCCATCTGAGAACATGGGTAGCTTTCTGAAGGTGACTTGCAGTGAACGATAGCTTGGCCATTGTCTCGTAGCTGCTGGTCTGTAGCCGGGGAAGTGCCATCAACCAGTGGTGATGATTTGATGTGTTAGATCTATTTAATAGGCATTGCTAAAAAAAGCTGTGAGTCTGTGTAGATACTGCCCTGAATCATTTGCAGCAGCTCAGAGATGCCTTTGTGACGGTGCAGAGCTGCTGCTTTGGCTGGACACGGCGCAGTCAACTCGGGAAGCCCTTCTGCTTCAAGGTCACTTGGAACCAGAGGGTCCCTGCTTCCCCTGAGCAACGGAGCTGAATAAGATAGGAAGTTCTAGTTCCTCATCCACCAAAGGCACAAGACCCTTCTTCCCAGGAAGCCTGTTCACTGTTGTACATTACTCCCTGCTCTGTGCCCAGGTGCTTTGACTGGTGCATAGACTCGGCCATTGGATGGACTAAAGCATCTGACCTTCTCCCTGCTGATCTTTGGGGCATTGGGAAGGTACAGGGCAGAGCAGGAAGGGCTGAGCAGAGGAGGTAAGGACAGGGAGTTACTCTTCAACACTTCATGCTCACAATTCAAGACTGTCAAAACAGGCAGCCAGAGGAGTTTAAACATGGACCAACTAAGTCTGAGAAATCGCTGTCTGGACCCTGAGTGCTGGTGTTACTCCTGGTGCTCCCAGATGGTCTGATGGGCAGCAATATTCCCATTTTGCTGCTTCATGCTCAGAGCCTGGGGTTGTATTGATACAGTTCATCTTTTGCACAGACAGAAATACTCTTTATGCTTCAAGCAACACTGATTGTGGAAGGGGCTTTGTGGCAGGGAGAAGAAACCAAGGTTTTGTGGGCCAGTGTATCATGGTAGACATAGAGGAGCCATGCTGTATCTGGGTTCTTCGGTTATCTGGGAAGCTGAACATATCCCCAGGACTAGAAACAGACTGTTCTGTCTTGATTTTTCTACTTTATAGGCAAAAACCAAAAAGGCTCAAGACAAGGGTGAGCGGAGCCATTTTCTCAGTGAGATTAAGGCACTGAGAAAGGAGCTAAAGGAACGAGAAGAAACTGCCATGGCTGCAGCCCTCACCCATGCCAGCGTTGTCCTTGCTACAAATACAGGTGCAAATCCTCTTTTTCTTTGCAGTATTTGACCTCACTTGCCAGGACTCACATAAACCGTGTGCCCTGCAAGGCAGCATCCTGCCGGGAGAGGAGGGAGGCTTAGTCTTCCTGCTCCAGGCTCCTGGGAGTTCAGTCAGGTTTGCTGCATGCTCTCAAACTCCTCCACAGCAGGATTCTCCCTGCTTACACTCTGCACGTGATGCTCTTGCTTAGCAAGGAGTATGGCTCTAGAAGGGCCTTTGGTGTGAGCCAACGTGGCCCATCTTTGTTAGTTCTGAGTAGGAGCTGAGCTTTCGGTGAGTAAACAAGGGCTGTTGGAGGTGTGCAATCTGCTTATTGATTGCATAAGTCACATGGAATTGCTTTCCTGCTTGGCTGATTTCCATGACTGATCGAGTACAGCACATGTTTCCATAGCCCAGTCATATTTGGTTAGTTCTGTAAGTCACTCAGGTGGTGTAAACAAGAAGGAATTTGGGGAACAGTTCCAGGTGTTGGTCAGGCAGCGCTCGCAGGCACATCTGCATCTACAGGTAGGAAAGTCGTTCCCCTTCTGTGATCGAAGGGAAACACAACTGCTTAAAGTTTCAGACTCACGTGCTGAAGTGCTTTTCTAGATCAGATGTATCATGCTCCAGGGCCCACTTGAAATCTGCAGATTTGATTGCTCAGGGATTGTTTGATGAAGGGAAACATCAATAATTTTAGGTTATAAAAAAGAACCTCATGGAGCATTCACAAGTTACTAGCGTGAATGTTAAAGGAAAGATAAATCCTTCCAGTGCATTATTTGCTGGGAATTTGCCTCTCACTTCTTTTAACTTTGCCTGAAAAAGCAGTGGAAAGCTTCCTTTTTTTTCAGTAAAACTGTTATTTTGTGCTGACCATAATGTTGATTAGATGTGATTTTCTCCTGGGACTCCAGAGCTTGCTAGCCAGTGTGGAGGTCTGTGCAATTCCGCTTCAGCAAAAGCCGATGAACAAACAAGGGGTTTGGATTTTGTGTTTTCCTCAGTTAAGCAATTGGTATTTGTCTGAAACCACGTAGTTTGATGGGAATTATTATTTATGCAAGCCAAACGGTTCTGGTGTTAGCTTTAGCAGGGAGAATTAAATCAGAGGAACACAGAGGGACACCAGTGACCTTTAGTTAATGGGAGTTTGATAAACTCAGGTCGAGCTGCAAGGGAAGAAAACCATCTGCACAGCTGCATGTGGTACATTGCCACGTTGGTACAGTCTTTTTTAGATAGAGAGAACCTTTCTACTTAATTCCTTTCCTTCTACCTTCAGCATGGCCAAATTGCAGTCAACTTCAAGCTATATGCCCCTTGTTACCAGAGGTGATTCATGTAGTCTGGAAAAAAAAAAAATAAAGAAAAATGTGGTGTCTCATTGAGAAAGTGGAATATCTGAACTGATGCGCAGCTGTAGAGGCAGCAGGATTTACAGTGGCAAAGCAAAATCACCCCTGATCAGAGCTGCTTTCAGAGCTACACTGCAATAGCACAGGGGCTTTTGAAAACACATTTCTGTGAACGCTGTGAATGAAGATCTCCTCATCCAGCACGCTGGCTTCCCAATCCTCCTCTCCTCCTCTTGCGTCCCTTTTTCTTATGAGTTGCAGTGATATTCCTGATGCCTCTGAAATTCACGGTTCTGGTCAGTGTGTGGTCGATACCGGTTCACGTCTGGTTTATAGCAGGACCCGTGTAAGGGTTAGTTGTTTGACGTTACAAATGGACATCTGATGTAAAAAAAAAATAGCCCTTGCCACGGCTGTCTGATTACAGGTCTGCTGTCGTGAGGAAGGACAGAGCAGCAGAGCTGGGGTCAGCAGGGCAGAGGAGTCAGGGTCTCACCTGACCTTTCCCTTTTAGGGTGTCCCTCTGCCTATCAGGCAAGGCAAATCTCAAGTCCATCATGCTTTCAGTTCTGCTTGGTGAGAAGTTTTGTTTCCATTTGAGGGCAGAAGGAAGGTGGGTGTTCATTAGTGCTTTCGCTCTGCTCCTGCTCGGGGTGAAGTGCTTGAGCATATTGTTCTGTTTGTCATCTGGGTTTCGCTGTTGTTTTCAAAGGTACTTGGAAGCTTTTGGGACCAGATGTCAGGGCTAAAAAGGACAAACAGAAATTGGCAAAAACAATTCTGACATATACATATAAACGGATGTGTATTTGGCATGGACTACAGAGCTGGATTTCTAAACCTCTGCAAAGAAACATCATTTTACCTGCCTCCCTCAATCACAGTTAAAGCGTGTGTGGTTTGTTTTAAAAACAGGTCGCTTGCTCTTTGCTCCTTTGCTAAGCTGTGCACCTTCTCCTTTAATTAGGTGCTTCCTCTGATGGCCCACTAAAGCTGCTTCCTGAAAATCACTTTGATCTGGTGGTGATAGATGAGTGTGCTCAGGCCCTGGAAGCCAGCTGCTGGATACCTCTGCTGAAGGCTCCGAAGTGCATCCTGGCCGGGGATCACAAACAGCTTCCCCCCACCGTCGTCTCTCACAAGTAAGGAGCGGTTCGCGGTCCCAGGTCCTCCTGTTGTTTATGCAGCCAAATGCTTCCCAATGCCTCAAGTGTCAAGACATTTAATTAATGGGGATTATTTATTGGTATCCCCCAGGAGCTGCCACAGTTACATCAGACCTGTTTTACTGATAGCCGCTGCTTAAAGTTTAATGCAGCTCCATCTGAGCAGGCTTTCTTATCGCATGAGGACATGACAGTCATTGCACCTGCTGCTGACCCAGCCACCTCATAGCAAAGCCTGTGCAGTCAGCGTGGCACTGGAGAGTGGCCTTTTGTGCTGATGGGTGCCCGCTGGGCAACTGCTCCAGGGCTTGCAAGGGTTTTGAGTTTGCAGAGAGGGAGAGTGACCCGACCTGCAGCCTTCGCCCGCTCTGGAGTTGCCAGGAATTCTCAAAGGTGTGAGGCAAAGATGGACTTTGTCTGTGAGGCTCTTACCCATGTAGGAGCAGAGATGTGGCCTGAAGGAATCCACACACCGGATCACATTTTGTAGGATCAACCTTAAGTTGGTTACCTCGGTAGAGCTGCTAAAGCAAACCTCAACCAGAAGGTGATTCTGCACCAGATCCTGGCCATTTGCTGTGGGAATACTGGCTCAGACAGCTGCAGGGAGCTGTCTGCCTTTGAAACACTGCTGTGCTTGTTTTGCAGAGATCCTTTAAGCTGCACCAGGGGCACAATCCAGCAGAGGGGGTCCCAGCCTTCTCCGAGATTGCCTTTTGCCCGTGTCCCATGTGTACTTAGGAGGTGTGTGCCCACAACAGAGAGGATCCTCCGCAGAAAAAGCAGGGCAGGGAGCGTGAGTGCAGTGAGGCAGTAAGAACAGGCAGAAACTCATGCTGAACCATGTTTCAGGGTGATCTGTTACACTGGGAACATCAGAGGCAGCTCTGCAGCATCCTGGAAACAGCTCTGCTCAAAAAGCCTTTGTCATGGTGTGGTGACCTTCACCTGCCACAGCCTCTGCGCGAGGGGCAGGTACTGCTGAGATAAAGGGCAGATAAACAGCCTGGTGCCCTGGCTGGTGCTGCTGTGGGGTTGACGATGCCTTTCTGTGTGCTTGTGTGCATCCTTCCATCGGTCGGTCACCTGAAACACAGCCCAGCTCCAGAGAAATCAGTGTGTTGAGCCTGCGTTGTTTGTTTGGTTTTTCTCTGTAGTGAGAAGGAGTACTTACACTGTGCGCTACTACTGGATTCCTCAAATTGTGTATATTTTAACAGAAGTTCTTTCTGAGAGACCTGTCATCAGCAGAGATATTTTTTCGACTCTACTTGCTCAGCAGCACTGTGTTTGAATTCTTCATTTTCTCTCTGTTATGTGATGTAACTTTCAGAGTTGTTCAAAAAACAGTTTAAAACAATGACATCAGCCATTCAAAGTAGTGAAATGGTAAGCAAACAAAAGTGAAGGAAACAGAGACACAAATTCTGGTTTCACTGACCAGTGTTTGTATATAAACTTTAAAATGTTTGTTTGTAAGGAAGATAATCTGTTTTTCTACATGAGTTTTCCTTGCACCTGGCAAGAAGGGTGCCTTGGTTTACCTCCTCTTTGCTGACTGCAGGCTCTGTAGAGTGAATTCAGGCTTGTGCTCAATTTAATCCAAATCTCATCCCTCCTTTATTAAATTCTGCTTCTGTGGTTCCACATTTATTTCTTTAACTTATTAATGTGGGAGTTGGCCCACTGAGATGCTGCAATGTGTTATCGCACACACCACAGCGATTATAAAACCTCACAATACCTACAACATGCTCATTAAGAACAATTAGTTTGTAGAAGAGATCTGTGGCTAATGTAAATTGCCTGTGCTTCGAGGGGGATACTCCGAATAGTGCTGGGGGGCCTTTGGGTAGTTTAAAATATAAATGCAGGCGTGTTTATCTAGCTCTAGATCTGGAATTACTGAACCATCATTGTGGAGAAGCAGAGAAATAGGGCTGACTTCATAAACTTTCTCTTCTGCTTCCAGAAAATAATGACGAAGATACATATCTATAATTTCACTTGAATTTGGAACAAGGGAAATGAAAAATCCAAGGGAGGCAGCGGGTCCCAGCAGGTGGTTAAGAGATAGTGCGAATAACATGAGGCACTCTGTCATCTTCTCATTTCACCATTGCTGGATGCACAAGCACTTGTTGTTTTGCAGATCTTGGCAGGTGATGAGCACGCTTCTCCACTGGCTGCTGGAGGTGTCTAGGCTGGTGGACTGCAAAAAGCCTCTCCAGAACCCTCTCCTCTTCTTCTCTCCCTGTTTCTTTACTGGGAGTTTGCAGGTTGTGCCTCTGTGCTTAGGTTTTCCCCATCTGTAAATTGGGAATAAATAATTTTACCTGCACGGAGAAGCCAAATGGGTAGTCAAGGCTGAGGAGCTGGAGAGAGGCTGTCATCTGTGCTGAGCCGACAGACGTTGCCAGCCTCAGGTGGGAAGAAGCAGCCAGGGGCTAGTTGGGAGCTAGAGCCTCACTTGCTTACACTGGTAGGGAACTGGTTTAATCTGGGCTCAGATAACAAAACTATTCCCAGTAGAGAAGAGCTCCTTGCCTGATGTGGGAGGTTCTTTTTGGAGCAAGTACCTGGTCACTAGCAAGAAGAAATTTGCAATTTGTTCCTTCTAATTTCAGAGTTATCATTCTTTTCTTTAAAGTGATGCTTAAGGCTCATCTTCTCCACCAGAGAGTCTGCATCATTGCTGCATAACACCCCAGGCTGCGTGCTGTCCTGGGCCAGCAGGATTCATTCCACGGCCCAGCTGCTTTCTTCTGCTCTGTCGTGACAGCTGATGCCAGGAGCCTTGGCTGGTGCTGCCTGGTGGAACTGCCTGATGCTGAAAGAAAAGAGTTTCTTTCTTTCCAGCTCTGTTGTTGTCCAGTGAACCCCCCCCAGCCAGCCTGTGATGGAGGATGTGCCGTGAGGTCCAGCTGAAGCAGCTGACAGTTTGGCTTAATACCCTCCTAATTAAATGCAAAAGCTAACAGATTTTGACCAATTAGAACAATTTATTTTGAGAAATCCAATTACTTTTCAGATCAACGCCTTTAAAAATTATGAGCTCTTTTCCTTACCAATCTGAACTCTGACCTTGTTTTTAATTGCTGCCCAAGTAACAGCATTTGTGGTATTGAACGAGGCACATAACACAGCTCTCCTCTCCTCAGCATCTTCCCCATAACACAGCTCTCCCCCCTGCAGCACTGTCCCCATAACACAGCTTTCCTCACCACAGCACTGTCCCCATAACACAGCTCTCCCCACTGCAGCACCTTCCCCGTAACACAGCTCTCCTCACCACAGCACTGTCCCCATAACACAGCTCTCCTCTCCTCAGCACTGTTCCCATAACACAGCTCTCCCCACTGCAGCACTGTCCCTATAACACAGCTCTCCTCACCACAGCACTGTCCCCATAACACAGCTCTCCTCACCACAGCACTGTCCCCATAACACAGCTCTCCCCCCTGCAGCACTGTCCCTATAACACAGCTCTCCTCACCACAGCACTGTCCCGATAACACAGCTCTCCTCACCACAGCATCTTCCCCATAACACAGCTCTCCTCTCCTCAGCACTGTCCCCATAACACAGCTCTCCCCTCTGCAGCACTGTCCCCATAACACAGCTCTCCTCACCACAGCACTGTCCCTATAACACAGCTCTCCTCACCACAGCACTGTCCCCATAACACAGCTCTCCTCACCACAGCACTGTCCCCATAACACAGCTCTCTCCTCTGCAGACCATCCCCCTGCATGACACACAGGAAGCAGACACCGGAGAGCACCGCTTTGCGCTTTTCACGGTCCCTGCAGGCTGCGAGATGCAACACAAAGGCAGATTCCTTGTACCTCCATCTTGTGAGGTATTTCCAGAGATCTAATTAAGGCACCGAATCACCTGCTGTCTCTTTGCTGGTTAATGGAAAATGATAAGCTAATTCCAGGGATGATTCATGCAGAGGACTCAAACCCTTCCGCCTACCTTCCCCTTCTCCTCCATTGATGACAGCAGACCTGCAGTGGGTGGACTCCTATTTTCGGGGCCTCAGTGAAGGGACTAAAGTTAGCTGGGATGAATCTGGGCTGCCAGAAGGAGCGTCTGTTACTACGGTATGTGAAGTCAGTCGGGCTGAAGTGGGAGGCCTCTGTTGAACAGAAATGCTTTGCAGGAGCCATACTGCAAGCACCATCCGTCAGCTGGGCTTCAAACAGCTTGTGCACAGCTCGGGGAGCTGGGCCCTGTCTGCTCTAACTGCCTTCTGGTTCTCTGCTTTTTCCTCCACAGTTTCTGTATTTACCAGTTATTATCATCAGGTTTTTTTCCACTTGAGGCTAAAGGGGTTTCAGTGGAGAGTCTGAAGGGTGCTCCTCTTTCTTGCTTTTTGACTCACCTGGAGTTACCTCAGGATGCAGAGGGCATCCCCACACACACCTTAACGTACATTCACCTACATCCTGTCCATGCTGTATGTTTTTCTTCTGAAAAACCTGCCACGATAGCAAATGCCAGTCCCCTGCTGTTCCCCTCTTGGCAGCCTGCTCCAAAGCTCACGGACATCAGCTTCAAGCCTCCTGCTGGGTTTTGGCCCAGTCCCAGGGGGCATCTCAATGCCAGGACACTTTCTGCTGTCTGACAGGAACATTCGTTTTCCTTGTTTTCATTTTAGTCCTCATTCCATCTTATTCTGACATCCTAATTAATTTGTCTCCACATCAGGGCTTTGATTTATTAATTTGTTTTTACGCTCTTCAGCTATCTGCAGTTGCTTATCAGAAATCTTGCTCTCAGCTAGTTTCTTAGACAAGCACAGGAATATTTTGCCATCTTGTTTGCTAGCAGTCAGTCTGGATGTTTCCACCATCCCAAATCCACGTGCTAGTCCTCCGTGCTCAGTAGTTTACTGATTTGCTTGTCAGGTCCAAATGGCTCTGCTTTTGCTTTGTCCCTGAAGAGCAAGTGTGAGGCCTTGGTTGTCTTTGGTAACCTCCAGAGCTGGAAAGAATAAGCTACCCTCCTCCATCACATCTGCAAGCATTAAAAAAAATCCACAATACCCAGAGAAAAAGGGAGTTCTGCACAGCCTCACTACTGCTTTACCTATTTGTGAAACCTCTTAAACCTCTACCAGGATAGAAAAGCCCAGGGCACAAAGCAAGGGACAGCTGATGCTTTGCATGTCCACGACAGCCTTGGCCTGCTTTGACATCCAGGAGCTTAAAGCAGAGCTCCTGAGGTAGGAAAACACAGCAACATCCATCTCCAGACTTCTGCCAGACATCTGCCAGAATCTGGTAGCATGCAGTGGAGATCAGAGTCACACCAACATCTCCTTCCATCTCTTGGGGAAGAGACCAGCTATCCAGAGGATGGATAAGGAAGGTTATAACATGGCTGAGGGCACAGCTCCATCCCACCATGGGAAACACTTCCCTTTTGTTCCCCCTAGAAATGATCATTCTGGACATGGACGTGGCAGGCTGACCCCTCACACCCAGCCCATAAAGGTTATTTCACACCACGGTGGCCACAAAGCCTTTGAAATACTTGGTTCCACTTGGCTACAGCTATCACCATTGACGTGTAGCATTTCTGCCAAGAGCTGGAGGAGGAAACCTCACCTGTGAAAAGCTGCAGGGCCTCATCCTCCCTCACTGGGATCTGTCCTGGGACCCCCAGCCCTCCCTGGGAAGGTGCATTCATTTTCCTGCACATGAAGCAAGGTGAAACCAGGTTAGCAGCAAATCTGGGCTGCTGTGGGCTTGTTTGGGGAATTTTAGCTTTCCTAGGTTTACTTTTGGCACTTTAAAACAGATCAGAGCATCAGGTGCGTGATTCTGTCTGTCCAAACTCCTATCCCAAATTAATTTCTCCAGAGCAATTGATACTTAAGAAGCTTTTGCTCAGCGCTCTTAAGATTTTGTTGGCATAGAAATCAACCATTGTAGGAATTAATGAAGTGGTAGAATAATAGGAAATTTATTAACAGGTGAAATATTTGTGAGCAGTTTAATATCCTCATTATTAATTCAACATGTAACCTCATGTAGATCCCTGCAGTGGAAACTGTGCTGTTAGCGTGTAGAAAAGCAGCATTTCTCAGGCTTGCTGTGAGGTTTAATGCTTCCCCATGCTTTATCCTATATCATTACAAGAAACACTTCAGAATATTTGCTGTTCAAAAACACCAGGGTTTTCCTGCCAGTTCAGCATGAAAATCAGTTTTAGGCTTGCTCTTAGATTTGCAAGAATTTGTCAGCTGAGGGAGGGGAGCAAAGGCCAAAAGCAGACGGGAGGTACCTCTAGTTGGCAAGGCTGCTGCATCCCTTTCAGACTTCGAGAGCATCTTATTTTGGTGTCCCTCACTTCTCACTTGAGTTACCTGATGTGACTTGCACAGCAAAGAGCAGGAACAGCATCATCATCAATAGGGCACAGTCCTGGGGGGTCTGAGCACAGCGAGCCGAGCCAGGGGCTGGTGATGGGGTTCATCAACGAGCTGTCAGCCAGGTCTGAGGTCCATCCAGGGGTCCCATCAGGAGGTGGGCTGGAAACAAAGCCATGGCATGGGTCCAGGATCCATCTAGGAGACACAGCTACAGACAGGATCACAGTGACCTGCAATGTAGATCCAGGGTCCATAGATCTCTCCATCCAGGAGACAGAGCTAGGACATAACTCAAGCAGGGACTGAAGGGCCAGTGCTGAGCTTAAATAGGGCCTATGGGCAGAGGGTGTGGGTCCCAGGTGAGGCTGGTCAGGGCAGTTAAAGCCTCCTGGTGCGCTCTTGGCCCTGAGACCCAGAGATGACTGGTGGAAAGAACCAGAAGCATTTTTATCTTGGTGACAGCGGTCACGCTTTGGGCAAAGACCAAGTAAGAGGTGGGCTCTGAATCCCCAGATGGCCTGGTCACGCACAGGAAGGGCTGTTCCGAAGGGAAGGGCTGTTCCAGGCAGCTGCTTGTGCCCCAGTGCAGACAGCTCTCCCTGTGAAAACTGCTTCCTTTCCTGCTCACCCAGGAGATCCAGGCTGCCTCTCACCACACCCCGTGGGGCAGAGCAGAGCTGGGAGGATCAGGCTGGCAGTGTCTTCTCGTTCAGTTGTGGGTCTGGAAGGAGAAAAGATAATTCTTAATAACTGGAATAAACTCCCCAGCCCCACGTCCTGCTCTTTCCCCACCTAATCCCCTTCCCCTCCCGGAAACCCAGCCCACCTCTGACAGGCACCTTGCTTTTCTCCATGCTCTCAGCTGGGAGCTTTGGTCCCTCTGTGGGTACATCAGTGCCACTCCAGTGGCAACACTGGAGCTGGTGAGCTGGAGCAGCTTCCTAGCCAACCCCAGTGCGGTTCCTGATCAGCAGCAAAGGGCGCAGCACAGCTGGAAACCTCTGTTGCATAAAGCACAATATCCTTATGGCAAACTTGCCAACCTTCCTCCTGGCTCCTGTGCCCGTAGGTGTTGTTCAACGCTCGTTAACGTTACAACAGCCCTTGAAAAGCAGCGCTGGCCCCAGTTCCTGCCGGCGCGTCCCTTCACGGTTTATGACCCTTTTCCCCCCCGGGTGCTACGTTCTGTGATTTAGCAAGAAGGAGCTAATGAGACTCGACTTCTCAGAAAGATCTGCCCTCAATGTTCCGTTCTGCAGTTTTAATGAATTTGCAGTCTCTTGTCATATTTACCAAGTGCCCTGTTGTTAAGGTGACAGGGTTGGCCAGTGCAGCACACAAGACGCTCGCTCTGGTGCCCTGTACTAATGTCACACTCCCCATGGCAGGAATGGAGCGTGCTGTGCCCCTGGGCCTCAACAGAAATGATTTTCCTGAGCTGTTCTCTATCATCATGTCATCATCATTGTGCTTGTTCATTGTGTTCTGGTAGCAACCGGCACGAACACCAATCTGGTACAAGGTGCTGGACACACAGTTTGAAAAAAATTCTGAAATGCTCAAAATGCAGAAATCAAAGCACAGCGATTCTGGTCCTTCTGCTTCAGACAGTACCTTCAGGTGATGCTTCTACCAAACCCTTTCTGTACGGTGGGGAAAAAGCAATTAGGGTCCTGAAAGGCTTGTTTCATTAGAAGCTTTGTTAATTTGTGTCACAGATATAAGCACGGGACCTTTGCCAGAAGCGGTGGAGTGTTGGTTTTCCTAATGGGTAATAAAGCAATAAGCACTGAAATGCATTAGTGCATCAGTCTGGGGTGAGCAGCCAGGGAGAAAGGAGAGTGCTTGAGTAGCAAGTGTCTCGATGAAGCATCAGCAAGGTCTGGCTGTGTTGTCACCAGGCGTTCCAAGACTGGGGGTCGAGCTCTGATAACAAAGCATGAGGTGATTCTGGTGCCGTCGCTGAGCTTGCAGTGACGCGGGTGTAATGTCACACTGGCAGACGCCGTACCCAGAGCTTGCTGTGAGCACTGTGACTAGGGGTGTTGATGGGATGAACTTACAGGTTACGAGGTTTTTGCTTTGGAGCTGTTTCCCCAAGTAGAAATCTTGGGCATCCTCACTCATCTTACTCCACTGAGCAGATTTGGGTGGGACAAGTGACTGCTGCAGGCAGGGATGGCTGATCCGTTGGCTTCTGTTGCATTTCAGTGGGAACACCCCGAGGTATTTCCCTCTGGGAGAGGGAAGCAGGCACCTCTCCACCCTGACGTGGTCATGTTGATCGGATCTCCATACAAGGCAGAAGTCTACCCTTGAGGGTCTTCACCCTGTTGGGGAGCCTACACTGAAAGATGATGCTCAGGACCCTGCAGCCTCCTGCTCCCTTTCCATTGCCTGTTTGTGCCCGAGTGAAGGAGAGTGGGAAGGCCAGGGAGGTAACACCAGCCCAGCAGAGCCGCACGGGTGCTCAGCAGGGTCCAGAGCAGGTGTTGCAGGTGCTCCGACAGCGTTGCAGGTACCACCACTAACAGTCATCAACGCTGTGCTCAATTCCAGCTGCCTCCGTAGCGAGGTGCTGATTGAGTCTTCAGTCCAAAGAGGGTTTTGTCTCTCCCTCAGATCATCACTTCAGAACACCCAGACTCCACGTCTGACTCGGTTTCCCCGTGCAGGGCTGCTGCCGAGGGCCTCGCGCTCAGCTTGATGGAGCGTCTCATCGAGAGGTGCGGGGAGAAGGTGGTGAAGATGCTGACGGTGCAGTACCGGATGCACCAGGCCATCATGCAGTGGGCTTCCTCGGAGATGTACAGCGGCCGGCTCACTGCTCACCCGTCGGTAGCCCAGCATTTGCTCAGGTAAGTAACTTGCTCTTCGTGGCTATACGAGCAGAGATGTCTTTTGCATCCCTTCACATGCAGGATTTGTCCCTTCCCTGGGATGGAGTTTTCCATTCCTCCTGGCCCTGTTTTGCTGTTTCATTCTTTATTTCACCAAGCCTTAAATCGGGGGGGGGGGTTGTCCTTTTTCCTGTCCAACAAGACATCATGCAGAGTTATCTCCTGTCTCCTGCTCTGATATGATAAGCAACAAAACAAAATCCCCTTGCAGCTGGTGAGAATATACGCAGGCCTGACCTGCAGTGGGCTTACCCCAGGCTGTGTTTCTCTATCTCGGGCTCTCATCGAGTGCAGGACCAGACACCAGCCTTTTACTGTCGTTCCACATGTCCACGTGACTGTGAGGGCCAGTGTGTGTCCCATTGTTCATCCCAACATCAACATCAGAAAGAGCAGGAAGCAAGATTCTCTTTCCAGCTTGGGTAGTTTCCTGAGGCAGGTCTGACGGCATCGGACCCATTCCTTGTCTGCAGTGGTTTCCCTTTTCTCTGGTAATTTACTAGGCTTTCATTTCCATCGCAGGCTGGGACAGGCAGTTGTTTGCCAACACACACTGTGACTGTCAATAATTGGTGCTTTTTAAAATTGCAGTCGGTGCAGTTCTGGGAGGCGGATGGGAAAACATTAATTTCCTCTGTTGGACTTGGAGAAACAGAAAATATCGCAGGGTTTGGCTGCGTGGTGCTCTTGTATTTTTAGCAATATATTTTTTTTAAATGTAAATATTTAGGAGCCAGAAAAATTTGTATTCCCTTAGAATCTTTCCATTTCATAGTCGATCCAGTTTTGGACAGATATAGCTGGAGGGGCCATTTTATCATGCCTGTTTGAAAATAATCTTATTTGTGAACAGTATGAATAATACTGCCTGGATGGGAAGAGCTAGCCTGGTGTTTAAGACAGCCCCAGCACCCCCCTCTGCATCTGCTGCAGCGAGCACGGGGATTTCTGCTGGTGTCAGCACTCTGGATTGAGGCTTCAGGGCTCTCGAGGCTCCAGCTCAGCTCACATCAGTGAAGCTGTGCTTCTGTCTTGCTTTATATACGTTATGTGTGTACAGATGTAATTTAATGGGTGATGGGGTGGGTTCTGCAGGTAAGAGCAGGAGAGATGGTTCATCAGTTCCAGGAGGAGCTCAGCTGAGCTGGTCAGGACTCATTCAGCACTGGTTTAGCTGGACACTTCGAATCCCAGAATCAGTGCTGTACAAACCCTCTTGATAGCTCCTGTTCCTTCCCAGGCTTTCACAGTGACCTCGGTGCCATTTGGAGAGGTGAAGCTTGAGAAGTGTGTCCCTGTCTTGAGATGTACAGCTGGGAGGAGGTCCAGGCACAAACAACTTGTCCTACAAATTGTGGCAGGGAGTTTTTCCTCCAGCTTGTAAAGCCTGGTACCTGTGGTATTTCCTTTGGAACAACTCTCTGGGGTATAATCCCAGTGTCTGATAGTCCCAGCACGACCTTTCCCTGGATGGCATCATTGATGCAGTCTCATCTCCTTTACCTGAAGTACAAAGATTGGTCTTTGGAAGAGGTGCAGCTCTGCTCCAAACAGCTTCATATTTCCTTACCAACTTTTGCTCTAACATTGGAGGCACTTGGGAATGCTTGATCTGTGATCTGCGAGAGATTTCTGCAGCACCATCTTTTCTAAAAGAAGAAACTTTGGTTTCCTGTGATATCTTTTCAGGGGCAGAGTATTTCCAAGGGAGCAAAACCTTCTTCCCAAATCTCCCTGCCTTCCGAAATGGGTGACGAAGCACATCAGAAACCCCCACACATCTCCAGAATTCAGGCAGGGAGGCTGCAAGCAGTATTTTTCACATTCAAAACCTGTGACTCAGTCTGTGAGAAGATGGTTTGAAAAATCACCAGCAGTAAGTGGGGTGGGTATGAAGGGGATGGGAAGCCCGTTAGGTTTGATGTTACAGAGAGAAGGAGATAAACCTGTCGTACCCTCCACAGGGCAGGAGATGCTCTAATGGAGAACCAGAGGTGGCCACGTTCCAGAGGAGATCGTGGAAAGTAAAGTTGGTTGCTGGTCCCTGGGAACGGGGAAGGTACCTCGTGCCTGTGTTTGAATCCAGCCGCTGGGTGAGGCAGCCAGTCCCCAGAGCTCTTCTTTCAGGCTCTGGTTTGCTGCAGGACTGGGGAAGGTGCATCCTGAGCTCTTCTGCAGGGTCTTTGGTTCCGTGTCGTAGCTGCACTGATCTCTCTGCCTTCCCAGCTGTGTGTTACAACAGCTATAGGTTCAGACAGGAAAAAAATGAGCTTCAGTCAAGAGAGGAGACTTCTGTTGTCAATAGAGTGAGTAATGTCCAGAGTCCACGGGAAGTGAGGGCTGTGGCTGGCATACGGATGCAGAGGAACTGCTGTGCAGTGCCGGGAGTCCTGGGAAGGAGAGGGTGCAGCTGGGGGCTTGTCTTGAACTGGAAACTGCCTTTGCCCTTGCTTCCCTGCCTGTCATTTGGAGGCAATTCTCCTTTTTGATGGCTTGCCATCTGCCTTGTTTATTTGCAGACTTTCCAGAGTCCCAGCTCTCCGTGACTAGTACGTGATGTACAGGAGCACGTCGTTGTTTCAGAGCTCTCCTGCCATCTCCAGGCTTTCTGTCCCTGCCCCCCTTGCCTGTCCTCTTCCTAGGCTGTGAATTCAGCTAGCAGCTTCCTTGGATAGTAAAATATGGTTTATTAACTTATTTTAATGCAGTAGCTTTAGATGTAGGAGTGATGTGAAAACCCAGTTCCTCTGTGGTTCCTTGTGCTGCACTTTCCGCTCTTGCCTGACAGCACTGCTGTCAAATCTCTGGTAAGAGTTCAGGCACTCTTTCTTCTCAAGACTGTAAAAAAACAGAAAGTAGCTGCAACATCTCTCTAGGTCTGCATCTCTTGCCTATTCAAGGCCATTTAAGCGAGACACTAACACCCACACAGTGTGCCCTTGCCTTGCAGTGACTGGGCTGTGTAGCAGAGCCTGTGAGAGAGCTCTCAGCACTGTCCCCTCTGAGACTCTCCAGGGCCCTCAGCTCTTCATTTGCATTTTGGGAGAGCATTTAAACGGCAGTTCCATGGTGCAGAGCAATCATGGCTTGTCCCTCAGAAGCAACATCTGGCGGTGTTCTCCCTCTGTCCTTGCAGTGTTGTTGGGAGGAGTAAGGAGCAGCACAACTGATTATCCCTTTGGCCTAATTTCAGTGTTGTTAACTGGCTCTTTCCCAAATACCTTGTGCAGGGACCTGCCGGGCGTCACCTCTACAGAAGAGACCACAATTCCCTTATTGCTTATAGACACTGCTGGCTGTGGCCTGTTTGAGCTGGAACTGGAAGATGAACAGTCTAAGGGGAATACAGGTACTGTCACTTGGAAAATTTTGCTGTCAGGAACTGATTGTCTGAGGTCCTCAGCCTCCCAGCTGAGCCACATCCCAGAGATGTCCTCCCCAGAGCTGGCAGCAGGGGAAGGTGGGGTTCCCAGGGAGCCTTGCTTATTTGAGAGATCATTTGCTCTCTAAATCTTCAAGCTCAAAGGACACTCAGCCAGAGTGGAGTGGCCACAAACTCACCAGTGCAGATCTCATGCCAGCAACAGCTTTCTGAGTCTCCAAGTCTCTCTCCAGCAAGGCAGGGAAAATGGACTGTAAAATACAAGCACATTTTTTACCGGTTTAAATATCTTTTGCCTTCTTTTGTTTGAAAACCCACCAGCCTTTAAGTGCCTCTCGTTTTTCTATGCACCAGTCCCTGTGGCCCCTCTGAACAGAGAAAGGCTCTTGTCCCCAGATGGAGACCCAAAAAGACTTGTCTAAGATAAATCAGGGATTCTGAGCAGGGGTTAAATGCATGTCTCCCAAAATGTAGCTTGTCTTCATTAGATCTCTCGGAACCAGCCCCATCCTGGACAGCCAGTTGTTTGTGGCTGCCTGTCTGCAGACTCTGCAAGGGCTGAGCACGCAGAGCTGGGCATGGAGCTTGTGTATTTGGTCAGGGGGTTTAGAAATGCAGGGACTTGAGAAAGTGGAACACAAAGGGAAGTGGAGTTTTTTTCAGTTGCAGCACAGAGAAGAGAATTGAATTCTTTGTGAGGTCCAGGGTCTGGCTTTGGAGGGAGAATGATCTTTGCCTGGATTATCATTGATCTCTTGGATTAATGTGGGAAGGCTGGAGAAAGCCAAGTCCTGTTCAGAAAGCTCCTAAGTTTAAGTGAGCTGGTAACTTGGGAAGGCGAAAGGCAAGCACTGTGCAGCCCTGGGAGTGGGGCTGTGCAGCCCCTCACTGTCTAACCAAGCGAGCCAGGGTGGGGATCGTTACCCCTGCGCCGGGCTGGGCTGCAGGCAGGACTTGCCTTGGCCTTTCCTTGCTGTCAAGGGCAGGTGGGCAAATTTCTCCAAGCTGCAGCATGTCCAAGCTGGTGGCTTCAGCCTCTGCCCACCAGCCTGGTCCCATCACCATCCCCTCTGCTTTCTGCCCTAGGGGAGGTGCAGCTGGCTGGTTTGCACATCCAAGCCTTGGTGGAAGCTGGTGTGAAGGCACAAGACATCGCTGTTGTAGCCCCCTACAATCTCCAGGTGAGTTGACCCTTTCCTGGCATCTCCTCTCTCTTTCTGCATGCGTGCAGAGCAAATGCACAGAGGTGGATTCAAACCTTGACATCTTCAGGAGTGACACCAGGATGTCCTCAGAGACTTGATGGTGGAAGTCAGCAGAGCCACATTGTACAATCAGCATTTGTGGTCACCTTCTTTGCATTTAAGCAGCTTGAGGCCATGGAGGGAAGAGACGTTAGTTGGGTATTTTCCACTCCCAGAGGAAGGGACTTGACCAAAGCAGTGCTGTTTTAATCCTTTTCACCTGGCACTTCTCTTTAAAAGGTGTCTCTCTATTGTGTGTTTTGCAGGTAGACATGCTCAGAGAGCACCTTTGCCACAGGTACCCAGAACTAGAAATTAAATCAGTTGATGGTTTCCAAGGAAGAGAGAAAGAGGCAGTGATCCTGTCATTTGTGAGATCCAACAGGAAAGGTAAGAGTTTGCTGCTGGAGAGTTACTCCATGAGGAATGAGACAGAAATGGGAACCGTGTGATTGCTCAAAGGTCGCTTGTCATGTTGCCAAGTGGTTTAATTGCAGTTCTGATGGTCTCTAGCACTTGGCTCTGAATTAATTTATTGGCAAGAACCTCCATTTTCAGCCTTTTTTTTTTTTAATGAATGAATGTATTTGCTGTCACGGTTGCAGAGGAAGGCTCCCATGCTAGGCAGCAGGTAAAAAGGAAGCCAGGACTGCTTAGTCTGAAGATTTCCTGGCTATTGTGGTCTCAGAAATTATTTAAGCCAAGGTTATAAGAACGGCACATCACAGGTTAGCACCGTGTTTACTGGAGTGCCGAGCGCTTCCCACAAAAGCTGAAAATTTTGGGGGCTTATTTCTTGGGTTTGGAGCCTATTTTGGGTCACTCCCCTGAAGAAAGCGAGCAGGAGCTGGCATTACAAGTCATGCACAGAAAATGCTTCTTGTGGGAGCAAAATCTAGAGCGGAAAATTGAGTTCTTTCCTATCAGCAGCTGCAGCAAAAGTTAATAGCTGGAAAAATGCTGCTGCCCTGGAGCCGCGAGGCTCCTTCATCAGAGCCATGGGCCGTGCTGACGGGTTCTGTGGCAGCAGCTGAGCGGAGGGCAGGAGCGGGAGGGACTGCTCGTGACCCACCTCACCCCCGTGCATGGATCACTGCCCTTCCAAACCCGCAGTGACACATCCCTCACCGCACTGCTTCACTGCTCATGCTGCTGAAGATGAGACACTGTGTGTGCTGGCTGTGCTGATGTCTAGGAGGGAAAAAAAAGGGGGGGGGAGGATGTGTGGAAGGAAGAGGCTTTTTTTTTTTTTTTAAGAAAACCTAGAGCAAGAAAAGCAGCGTTGGGGGGAGAATGGAGGTGGGGGACAGGACTAAGAATAGGCCTTATTCATGAGTGACTCACCTTGCCTTTGCTCGGTGGGAGCTGGTGTCCTCTGGAAGGGTGTGTGTCCCCCAGCCCCCTTCCCGTGCAGCCAGAGCTCAGACGCGCTGCAGAGACCAGTCTCTTTCCTGGGGACACGAGGCAGCTTCTTCTGGTGTCTGGGCACGGCTCTGGTCTGCACGGGGCGTGAGAGATGTTGTTAGAACCCTCGGAGACCCTGGGGAGAAATCCATCCCCTTTGTGCAGCTGCATTTCTCAGCTCAGGGACCTTGACCAGCAGCACCTGTCCCCCTGCAGCCATTCCTGATCCAGCAGAAAACTCTCTTGCTGGATCAGAGTTGGACTTTCCCCCGCAGTCAGGTGAAACCTCATCAGATAAACTGGAAATTGTTCTCTAAGCTGCAGAGCACGAGAGGGGATTGCCCACACCCTGTTCCTCAAAGGCAGCACAAACTAAACTGCTCAGCTACAGCGAGGCAAGGCAGAAACAGAGCCAGGCTGGTCACTGCTCCGGCAGAGACATTAATTTCTTCCCGACTGGTCTCCTCTTTATCCCCAGGAGCTGGAAACTCAAAAGCCGCCCACGCCACCCTCCTTGCTAGCCGGTCCTCACTGAGTCATCTTGGCACGTGCTGGCTCTTGCTCCTTTTCTTTGAGAAAATAGCCAGAGAGCAGAAGCAAACCTCACTGTGACCTGAATGGCTGTTACTTTACACCCATCGGGAGTCTGGGGGCAGGTTGGGGGGAGCTGTACAGGACCAGGTGTATTTCTTTACCTGCGGCTCCTCTTCTGTCACAAGATGAGCCTCTTCCACGTTGCTCCCAGGTCCCAGCCTGATCTTGTGTCGTGGCCACCCAGGGAAATATTTCTCCTCCCCATGTGCCGTCCATCCTCCTCCTGACCCTGGATGCTGTAGCTCTGGCTCACAGGTGGTGACACAGAGGCAGAAGGATGAGGATAACGGCGTGAGTCAGGGACCAGAGCCCAGTAAATGCTGACTCCTACCCTTTAGCCAAGCAACCTTTCGATTGTTTGGGCCAAATCTGGACCCACTGCCAGCCCTGCACCCCTTGGTTTCTCTCCCACAGGTGAGGTGGGCTTTCTTGCAGAAGACCGGCGGATAAACGTGGCGGTGACCCGCGCCCGGC
>NW_010309000.1:0-249 GCF_000700745.2 Antrostomus carolinensis
GTGTCCCCAGGAGAACGATGGTCGATGTCCAACGCCCGCGTTGCCAGGAGGTTTTATTGGGGTTCAATAAATAGTGTCCGGGTTGGGGGTGTCATCTGTGGGGTGCTGAGGGGGACGTCTCACCTCAGAGGTCCTGTCCCCCATCCCCACTGGCCTGGTGGGACCCAAGTGTCCCCGATGTCCATCCTCACCCCCCCTCAGACGCCGTCCTTGGTCTTGGTGGTGCTCAAGGGGACAGTGACCTCCTCG
>NW_010309000.1:747-2404 GCF_000700745.2 Antrostomus carolinensis
CTCACCCCAAAACCTTAATCTCTCCCCAAAACCTTCATCCCTTCCCACCCCCAAAAGCTTTGGGTCTTCTCACCCCAAAACCTTCATCCCACCCCAAAACCTTCAGCTCTTCACCCGAAAACCTTCAGCTCTTCTCACCCCAAAACCTTCAGCTCTTCTCACCCCAAAACCTTCAGCTCTTCTCACCCCAAAACCTTCAGCTCTTCTCACCCCAAAACCTTCAGCTCTTCTCACCCCAAAACCTTCAGCTCTTCTCACCCCAAAACCTTCAGCTCTTCTCACCCCAAAACCTTCAGCTCTTCTCACCCCAAAACCTTCAGCTCTTCTCACCCCAAAACCTTCATCCCACCCCAAAACCTTCTGGGTTCCTTCAAGACAGCAAGCTCTCCATGACACCCCACCACCCGTGTGTCCCCCACAAAAGGAGAACAAGGGGATCTGGTGGGGACAGGTGGCCAAGGCCACCTCACCGGGCAGCCCCTCACCGCCTCTCGACGTCCTGGACGGTCTCGGGCAGGGGGACGTTGCGGGTCTCGGGCAGGAAGCAGGTGGCGATGGCCGAGATGATGGGGGCAGCCCCATAGATGATGAGGGGCAGCACCGGGGTCACGTCACCTGCCATGCGTACCAGGGGGGCCACCATGCCACCCACACGGGCCATGGTGCCCCCCAGGCCCATCCCCGTCTGCCTGTGCCGGAGAGATGGATGGATGGATGGATGGATGGATGGATGGATGGATGGATGGTTGGATGCACAGAGAGATGGTTGGTTGGATGGATGGGTTGAAGGATGGATGGAGAGGTGGATGGATGGATGGAGGGACAGATGGTTGGAGAGATGGTTGGATGCACAGAGAGATGGTTGGATGGGTGGAGAGGTGGTTGGATGGAGGGGTTGAAGGATGGAGAGATGGTTGGATGGAGGGACAGTTGATTGGAGAGATGGTTGGATGAAGATTTTGAAGGGTGAAGAGATGGTTGGATGGATGGAGTTATCAAAGGATGGAGAGGTGGATGGAGAGATGGTTGGATGGAGGGGTTGAAGGATGGTTGGAGAGGTGGTTGGATGGATGGAGGGGTTGATGGTGGAGGGAGAGGTGATTGGATGTGTAGGGAGGTGGTTGGATGAAGGGGTTGATGGATGGAGAGGTGTTGGGTGGATCGAGAGATGGTGGATGGCTGGAGGGCTTGAGGGATGGATGGAGAGGTGGTTGGATGGATGGAGGGGTTGGTGGTGGATGGATGGATGAAGAGATGGTTGGATGAATGGAGAGGCTGAGGGATGGAGGAGTTGGCTTGCTGGTGCGTGGTTGGGCGTGTAGATGGGTGGGTTGATGGATGGATGGGTTGATGGATGGACTGATGGGTGGGTGGGTTGATGGATGGACTGATGGGTTGATGGGTGGGTTGATGGGTGGGTGGGTTGATGGATGGACTGTGGTGCCAGCAGCCCCCATGGGTGACACCACCCACCTGATGATGGTGGGGAAGAGCTCTCCGGTGAAGATGTAGGCGCAGTTGAAGGAAGCGGCCAACGAGCCCTTCCCGATGACGGCGAAGGCCATGCGCAGCGTCTGCAGCTCTGGGGACGGGGACAGCAGGTCTCACATCTCCAGCCACCCAACAGCTCCCTCAGTGACCCACCAATGGTCCGTCA
>NW_010309001.1:0-12799 GCF_000700745.2 Antrostomus carolinensis
CCTGTAACATTGCATGGGGTAAACACATCTTGTGGGCACATCTCTGGGAAGGACAAGAATCTTTTTGGGGCTGATGTAGCAAATACAGAGATAATGTTGCAGAGATAATGTCCCATTTTTATCCCCAGCCTATTTCCCCTGATGATCCATGGATGCTCTAACTGCAGGGCAAGACTCAATATATTCCTATGCATTGCTTAAGAGAGGTGGTAACACCCCACACACAGCTTCTGTAGCCCCGACAATTTCTCAGCCATCTAGAAAAATATTGATTGTGCCAAAGAGCATATTCGTTATTCATCCCAGAGTGAAAAATTCAGTCCTGCCATGCAGTAAATTCAGCAAAGCATTGACAATTAATGCTCAGCTCCTGGCCATGCCTGTTGGATCGGCTGCCACGGGCTGATTGATAATAGGAATTTCTCTAACTGCTTTAAGAAGCAAATTAAGGAACAAGTTAAAATATCTGTGCTTTGGGCACTGCTGAAAAACAGCCTCGATGAGTAAGCTTGCAGATTGCATTAGTCTAGATGAGCTTTTCAGCTGTCCCTGTAGGATCTGCTTCTTCATCCATCCTTCCTGTCAGCCCCACTGAAAATGGGCAACGTCCATGGGTACATGCAAGGGAAAACTTGGGGCTCGATTCTTGCTCACAGAATCACAGAATGTCAGGGATTGGAAGGGACCTCAAAAGATCATCCAGTCCAACCCCCCTGCCAGAGCAGGAACCTAAATAAGATCACATAGAAAGTTGTCCAGGTGGGTTTTGAGTGTCTCCAGAGAAGGAGACTCCACACCCTCCCTGGGCAGCCTGTTCCAGTGAGAGGTTTCTAAATTTAAGCTCAGCTTATGTATGCCTAGACTGGCAAGCAGACAAAGGTCCAAGCTCAACCTGAAGTCTGAACACACCCACTAATCCCTCTGTATTTTGCAGACCTAAGCTTAGTCCTTGCCTTAGTTGGAGTTGAGGAGCTCCAGGAGATCCAGGAGCAGATGAAGCTGGTCACTGGCACTGGCTCAGCCAGGACTGAAGGTTTTGTCCATAGAGAGGGCATGGCAAGGCAGCTCTGCAGATAACCCAGACATGGCTCTTCCTGATCCAAGTGCAGATGTTTTTGTGCTTGTTGCCACCACGCTCATGGCCAACATGTGAAAGGGGACCACATGAGACACAGTACAAACTAACAGGGACGTGATGAAGGAGAGACTGACACCAACATGCAAGGCTGTAGGTGCGTTTGCCAGTGTAGGAAAGATCTGATCAGTGAAAAACCCAACAAATGAAAGGGATTCAAATGCTATTGCTTTTTTTTAGCAGCTGGATGTGAAAGCTGGAGGTGCACCAGACCTTACGGCAACAGCTAAATGCCTTGGAAAGCAAATGTCTGAAGGAAAGATTGTCTGTTAAATGAAATAACAAATACCAGTATCAATACTCATCAGAGAGCTCGCGATCACTTCTTCCTTTTCATCCAGGAGAGGAAGTCAGGCAGAACATCTGATAGAAAGAAGGGAAATGTAGAGACATAACAAACAAGATCCCTTCAGAAAACACCTCTGGGAGAGGGCAGATGAACAGGACTTTGCACCGAGCAGACATGCAAGAAGGAATTGAGATGTCTTGTTTGCATCCCAATAGGTTGCATGGGAAGGCTTTGGGAATGGAGGACTTTGCCAGCCCAGTCATAAGACCCAGCTTAAAAACCCCTCCATTCAGGAGGTTGTTGGGATCTTTCACATCAAGGTCTGTTAGTAACTGACCTTCATTGCCTCTACTTGCACTCCTTGATCAGAGGGAGGGAACACCTCTCCTAGAAGAAAGGCTGAGAGTGTTGGGGTTGTTCAGCCTGGAGAAGAGAAGGCTCTGGAGAGACCTTATTGTGGCTTTTCAATGCTTGAAGAGGGACTATAAGAAAGATGGGGACAAAGTTTTTAGCAGGGCCTGTAGGGATAAGACAAGGGGTGATGGTTTCAAACTAAAAGAGGAGAGGCTGAGACTTGATATAAGGAAGAAGTATTTTACACTGAAGGTGGTGAGACACTGGCCCAGGTTGCCCAGAGAGGTGGTAGAAGCCCCTGGAAAAATTCAAGGTCAGGTTGGATGGGGCTCTGAGCAACCTGATCTGGTTGAAGATGTCCCTGCTTAGTGCAAGGGGGGGTTGGACTAGATGACCTTGAAAAGTCCCTTTCAACCCAAATGGGTTGTATTAGATGACCTTGAAAAGTCCCTTCTTAACCCAAACTACTCTATGGTCCTTCTTGTTGAACACCACGTTATAAAATTAATGATCTGCACTGTGAAGTTCCTGGAAGGGGAAAGCAATTTCAAGCTGATTGAAGCAATGGCTGACCTACTGCTCGTCCAGCTCTGCTTCATAAACACTGAGGACCAACACCCCTGTTTAGTGCATGCACCACCACTGAAAATACTTTCGAGCAGCAACCAAGAGGGGCTCACCTCAGCATGTTTATCTATTCTAAAGATTTTGCTGCTATTTTTGTTGCTTTTTGAGAATGGCCACGTTCAGCTGGATGGGAATACCAACAAGAGTTGTGTAACCTCAGCACAGTTAGATGTCTCTGCAGGAAATACCCAGTAGAGGTTGTTTAAAGAACAAAGGAACGCTGAAAAGTCTAATAGCATTGCAGAGTATGCACAGAAAAGGGCTCTAAGAGCCCATTGAAAATCAAGTGCCATTAAGGTATGAATAAACAACGAGGGGAAAAAAAAAGGCCTCTCTATTATGAAGAGGGATGAGGAAGAAGGAAGCAATTCACTGTAGGGAATGAAAGTGGTGAGATACTGGCACAGGATACCCAGAGAGGTGGGTAGAAGCCACATCCCTGGAAACATTCAAGGTCAGGTTGGACAGAGCTCTGAGCAACATGATCTGGTTGAAGATGTCCCTGCTCACTGCAGGGGAGTTGGACTAGATGACCTTGAAAGGTCTCTTCCAACCCAAACCATTCTGTGATTCTATGAAAGTGCTGCATCGGTCTGATGGCTCCATCAACAACCAGAGGGATTGATCTGTATGTAGGCTGGGAAACATGCCACCATCCCAAATAATGCCTTTGCAGTGCTCTTCCAGTCACAACCCCTTCTTCTGAGTTGTGGGAGTGACTGAATGGAAACCTACCAGGTCCAAACACCTCCCTGGGCATGTTATTGTGAACAGACCCCTTTGCAGAAAGGATTTCCCAGTGTAGGGTCAGTGGTGATGTGTTGGCCCATTTATCCCAGCATGGATTTCCTGGTTGACATAGAGCTCCATTTCTTTGTTCCCATGGACTTCTGCTAAAACCCCAGCCAAGCGTGGGGATGGAGGGCTCCCAGGAGATGCTTGGCTGTGCAGAATTTTTTCTCAGTCACTGAGCTCTGCCCACTATTTTCCTAACATAAAACATTCAGTCCCATCATGTCCTACCTTCTGAGAGACTCAAAAGACATCCCATCTGGTTTCCTCCTGCAGACGCAGCTGATCTGTGCATCCCCATGTCCCCACGGCTGATGACCACATCTTTCCATTTCCCTGTCACATTTCATTGCACGCTGTCACATCCAGCTTTAGATGCAGAAAACCTCCAAAACAGAGATTATGTGGTTTTGTTTACATGGTACAATGGTTTTTTGCAGTCCTGGCTGGTCTCTCACATCTACGGATAAGGAGATTTTAACAGCAGACAGTTGCAAAATGATAAAGTTAATCCAGATTGGCTGGTTTCCATCACCCTGGCTGGCACTCCTGTGGGTCTAATGGGAAATATAAGGCTCCTTTGCTTTGTTCCCAATGTCTTCCAGCTTCCCTGGCTCTCAATTTTCACTCCTGCCCAGTACACATCATGTATGAAGTGCTACCCAGATGTATCACAAGCGTTTCATGGGAGCAGAGCAGCCAAATAAACACCTTTCAGCTCCATGAGACCCCCTTGGACCAGCCAACAGCCTCAAAGCAAAGAGGTTTATGCCACGAATGAGGATGCCAATCTTCAGGTTACAGTCCTACACCTCTTCAATGCAGAATTGCCTTTGGATTCACACATGGGCAGATATAAAGAGCCTGTAGCTTTGGCCCTGACTCCACCATTACCTTGGAGGAGAACCATCAGTAAGTCTTCATGACCCACAAAGTTCAATTGCTGAGGTCTAGAGGAAGGACTTGAAACAGATATTCAGACAGGTTGAAGGAGGGTAATTGCAGATAAAGCACTGCTTGGAGATTCTGGAGATATGATTCTATTCCCAGCTCTGTCAGTGGGGTCTGGTGTGATCAGAACTGTTCAAACTTTCTGGACTCAATTCCCAAACTATAAAATGGGGATAATTCTGCTCTCTTATTTCTTGAATGTCTTATGGAGTCTGGAAAGTCTTTGGGGTCTTTATCATAACAAAGCCTCATTGATCAAGTTCCCATATAGCATGAGCAGTGAAAGAGGAGCACAAGGAGGACACAGCTGCATGCAAGTGACACCTAAGCACCACCTTCACACTAAGGTTCCTGTATAAATGTATAGAGCTGTGAATTTCATGGTTGTGGTCCATCTCTTCCCATCTTTTTCTGAATGATTCCTGTCCATCCCATCCCTCCTTTGTGCCAGCCATTTTCTGGCTGTTGCTCTTTAAAAGGAATCTGTCGAACTCTGAAAACAGATGATGATGGTAAGGAAAGTGTTTGTGTACTGAGGGAGAGGTGATGCTGATGGGTGTCAAGGCAGGAGAACCAGAAGTGCCAGCAGGTGATGGATGGCTGCTATGCCAGGGCACTCTTGGAAGTGCCTCCTCCCCAGAGCCTGGGTTACACAAAGGAAAGATAACAAATGGGAAGAAAAAGCAGATAAGTGGAGCAAAAGGATTTACAGCTCCTGCAGAAGAATGGGGGGAAAACTCTTTGGGGTTGCAAGTGAAAAGACAAGGGTGATTGTACTTGGCTTTGCAGCTGGTGTTGTGGGAAGGTGACCCAGTTACGAGGCACTGCAGAGTTAAGGAACTTCCCCTGCTTGCTGGCTCCTGACATAGAAATGTGATTTATTTAGGGGAAAGCCATATTTTTACAGCCTTAACATAATGACTTGACATTCTGGACCTTCAGTATTCCCCTGGTGAAGTGCTGGGTGAATGCCATTGCTGGTAAAGTCTAATGACCTCGCTGGAAATTGAGGGGTCATTTTCACTCGGAGGAGGATTTTAACAGCTTCATCCATGACCAAATTCAAACCATTACATATCAAAAAGCAAATATCCCATGTTCCATGTTCCAACCAATGCCCCCGTGCTACCAGCTGAACGCTGCAATCTCCTGCAGACTGTGGCTGGTAGCAGAGGAGGAGCGTGATCATGGTCTACAGACAATGTAGTGCAGCAAGAAACAGCTGGGAAGAATATTTTAACATCAAAAAAAAAAAGGAATACAATTGATAAATGTCTAGTGTGCATGTAGAGAGAGAATGGAGCGTGTCCCAGGTGCTAGGGAAGTTCTTTGTAAGCAGCCAGGAGTTGTGAAATGAATTTCCCGACATTATCCATCAGGAGCTGACTGTGGCTTTGTCATCTTTGTTCATGACATCGGATTATTGCCAAATTATTTCTTGCTCTGTTGATGGCTTCTGAGCTGTCAGAGCTTTTTTTTTTTTATTTCTTGCAAACGATGGCAAGCACGAAACTGGAAGATGTTTTCAGTGAACCCTGGTTCCTCCCTGGCTAATTGACAGGAAGCAGACATGGCAGGGACAGTCACATAGCAGAGGGGATTACTCATTATGGACCTGAGTGAAGAGTACAATGATTTTTTTTCAGCCCAGGGTTTCTTCCTGAGACAGATGCATTAAAGAGCATTTAGAATCCTGCAGAGGATGCAAAGATTTAACTACTTCACAGCAGAACAAAGTGAGAAAAGATTCGAAGGCATCTTTGGGGGGTGTTTTTTATACCTTTCAGAATTTAGGCAGTGGAAATGAGGGTATCTAGGTGAGGATTCCCTCCCAGGAACATCCCATGGCACTGTGGCTCAGGTATATACCCCAGAGTATCCTCCTCTTTGAAGGTGGTGATAGAAAAAGACTTTCATGGTTTAGGGGGAGCAGAGAAGCCAGTCTGCCTATTTCACAGAATCCCAGACTGGTGGGGTTGGAAGGGACCTCAGGAGATCATCCAGTCCAACCCCCCTGCCAAAGCAGGTTCCCTCCAGCAGGTTGCACAAGAATGCACAGGAAAGTGTCCAGGTGGGTTTGAACATCTCCAGAGATGGAGACTCCACACCCTCTCTGGGCAGCCTGTCCCAGGGCTCCGGCACCCTCACAGCAAAGAAGGTTTTTTTCACCTTCAGATGGACCTTCCTGTGTTCCAGTTTGTTCCCGTTGCCCCTTGTCCTGTCACTGGGCACCACTGGAAAGAGTCTGGCCCCATCCTCTCAACATCCACCCTTTAGGTATTGATCAGTATTGATAAGATCCTCTCTCAGTCTGCTCTTCTCCAGGCTAAACAGTCCCAGCTCTCTCAGCCTCTCCTCACACGGGAGATGCTCCAGCCCCTCATCATCTCTGTGGCCTCCCCTGGACTCTCTCCAGAAGATCCCTGTCCCTCTGGAACTGGGGAGCCCAGAACTGGACACAACACTCCAGATGTGGCCTCACCAGGGCACAGTAGAGATGGAGGAGAACTTCCCTCGACCTGCTGGCCACACTCTTCTCAATGCACCCCAGGATACCATTGGTCTTCTTGGCCACAAGGACCCATTTTTGACTGGTCCACTAGCACTCCCAGGACCTTTTCCATAGAGAGGTTTTCAATTGCTTGAAAATGCTTGTGTGTCCTGTCCCCAAATAGGTTGTTTCAGGGCTTCATCCTCTCCTCCTAGGCCATAATTTCTGGTTGGACCTCCTCACCCTTCAGTGAAAGCAGCCAGAGATAGTGCACAGCTCTGCTGATTGCATCTCTCACCACGAACTGTCCTAGTTTTTGGGTAGGAACAACGTACATTCACCAAGACGGAGCTTGCACCTCTTCATGAGAGTCTTGAAGCTCTTGTCCCCTTAGTTCTGCTTTTCTCAAGTCCACAGCCATCATTAATCACACCCTGACCAGCTGCTGGAGGGTTTGTTTTCAATCTCCCCAGACGGTTTTTGCAGACAGTTCATTAAACACGAGCACTTGCCATCCTGAGAGGGAATTAAACGGGAGTTAACACGTCTTAATGAGGAACTGAAATGCTGGGTAATAGAAATAACGGCTGAACACCGCGGATTTCAACGCAGGGATGGGACACAGGGGACTCATCGTGAAGTGCCCAGTGATTTTACCTCTTCCTGGCAGGTGCCTTGATGGAAACTGTCCCAGAAATGGGGATGATGTGCTGTGTCCCTAAAGAGCTGCACTATGATGGCTCTTCTGGGAGAGAAATGTCCCCAGGATCCCACATCTAAAGGCACTTTACTGCACAGCGGGGTGGCACACGCAGTTAAATGGAGGAGTTAAGTGTGTTTGCAATGTGCTGCTAATGAAAAAGATGAGGAGGGAGGAAGATGGGCAAAGAAAAAGATAAGGCAGGTGGCCAGGGACTGGAAATGCAAGCTGGAGAAGTCAAAGGACAGGCTGAGATTATGGGTGGAAGCAGTGGACAGCTACAGGAACAGCATTGTCCCATCAGAGGGCAATTAATTAATACTTGATATAATTGGATGTTACTTCGCTCCTATATTTAATCTAAAGTCAAAAAAAGCTTGGGAAAGAAGATGCTGGGCTGTGGAGGAGCTGTTGGTACAGCTTAGACAGCTAAAGAGGGGAACCAGAACTACATCCACCAAAACCAACTTTTACACCTTGGTTGTAACCCCAGATGGCAACTCTTCACTAGCAGATTGACCCAGGTAATTAGTTAATTGGCTTTGCATGTAAAGAGGTGCCTTAAAGTTAAAATCCCCTCCAGGGAAGGGTTTCTCCACAAGTCTCCTCCATTTCAATGAGATCCCAGTGGATTAAACTCAGGTCCAGGTATGATCAGCTCTTCCTTTTGCTTTGCAGAAGCAGCACAGTCATGTCAGAAGGTTGTTGCTCTTGGTTTATCAGAAAAGTGGCATAAAAAAAAAGCAATGAAAAGAAGCTTTAGAATGGTAATGTCTTATTTTTTTTTCCTGATGTCTGTATATCCAGGGGCTGATAAATATTCACATTTCCCTTGATAAAAAGCAGTGCATTAGAACTGTAATGGGAAGTGGGTCTGCTTTGCAGTGGAGTCTAGATCTTGATAAATTCTAATCATCTGCTCAGGAATAGACATGGGGGAGTGGGGAATTGGTAGATAAAACATCAGCTATTAAAAGAAACACTGTACAGCTTCTCTGGGCTGGATAAATTGAGGAACCTTTTATATTCATGTTCACGTGTAACCAAGGGAAGCGAATTGATGAGGACTTGAGTTGTACTCTCGTGTCAGTTTGAACTTTGATTTACAGATTACACTTTAATGTACCTGCTGTGGAAAATTCTCACCTCTGTTTTTAGCCACGCTTCTTCTCAACCAGCTAGGTGGTTAGTCAAGAAAATAATAATTAAAAAATTCTAGCAAAGTCAAAGAGCCAAGCACATATTTCAGGTGGACATACAGGGGTTAAACTCTGCTCTCCAATATGTCCATGTGACTCTGTAAAGATTGTTTTGGAAACAACATGTGTTCAGACCAGAAGAGCTTAAAGAGGCATCTGGCCACTTTTCTCCTCTGATCCAAAGCTGGTGGGTTTGGTGCTACCAACCCTCCTTGACTCTTGGGGTCTGATATATGAGGATTCACATGGTCAAGGGAAATCTTGGTGATGATGAAAACATCAGAGGTCTTTTCTCACCTGCATGTTGACCCATCTCTGATGGTGTTGCTTGCAGTTTTCCTTTCTCAAGTGGACCTGGTCTATTCATCTCAGGCTTTGGACTGGTGCCACCAGCAGCGCTGGGGACAGCCTGGGGCTCTCTGCATGGCATCACTGTAGTACTCCAAGGATGCTGTTCAGCATCAAGCCTCACCTCAATGTGTTGTGGGTGCACGTGATGCCTCTTGCTGCTTTATTTAGCTGGGAACTAAGAATCAAGCAAAAAAGGTGCTGGATGAGCTCCTTCTTGTCAGGAAGGGAGCTGGCAGCATTTAAGGGATCATGGGTGAATTACTTCTTGGTCCACCTCACTCAGGGGCTTTGCCAGGCTCCATTCCCTCAAGTTTTGTCTGTCTTTTGGTGGCTGGAGAAGTAGGAAGTAGATGGAGAGATGAATAACAAGGTTCAGTATGAGACCTGGGGGATGAAGTCTAAGTACCAGCTGCAGGAGTGACCAGAAAGATCTTTCCAGACAGAAGCTGAAGGAAGAAATATCTCTCAGGTGATAAATCAAGAAGGATAAAGCTAGGCATGGTGACTGTGGTGTTGGTCCTTCTGTTCTGGTGTGTTGGGGCCAGGATGGTGTGCTGACTTTGCTTCCTTGGGAGCTGCAGGGATGAGCTGGAGCTGGGAATCGTCTCCCTTCCCTGGTGCAAGGTGCTAATTCCCAAAATGTTCTTTGCAATCTCCAGTCAGAAGATAACCAGGAGGGAATTGGGTGAGAAGTGAAGAGATTTTACTGATGGTCATTTCAGATGTGGTTGTCCACGGCTATTGCTTCATGGGGCCAGGCTGGGGGTTTCTGTCCTGCAGGGAAGGGTCAGGATTTGAGATGGCTGCTTCTAATCACTGAAAATACAAACCCAACACTCACCATAGATCTGTTCCTGGTTTTGTTTCTCAAGGTGTAATTTATGACCCCTACCTGCCTTCAGAGAGGGATGGCAATGAAACTGCTGGGCTCTCAGGACAGCCTGGAGTCTTGATGTGACCTTGGGCAGTCCTGGTGATACTGGAAAATAAATCTTGGAGGCAAATGTTCCCCAAAGGTACAGACAGAAGTTGGCAGTGTATCCTGCCACCACCAGCCTGCCCTGAAAACAGTGAAAGAATAATTCTTGTTGACTTCTAATTTGTGACTTTTGTGTCTCATGCTCTCAAGCTTTCCTGAAATACAATGGGTTTGGCATGGTGGCTGCTGTTCTCACATCATCCCCTGACTCCCAGAGCTGCTGCTTTAAGCCAAGTTTTTGTAACACAGCTTGTGACAATCCAGGCATGTGGCTTCATGCTCCTGAACAGAGATGGCTCAGGTTGGACCAGGAGGCACATAAAGAGTGGGGGATTGATGTCTCTTTGGTCTGGTCCCCCATATCTTTCAAACCATGGGTCACAGACACCCCCAGATTGCACATCTTCTCGCCTTGGGTCTGTCTCTATCTTGTCCCTGAGCCCAGATATGTTATGAGACACAGAGCAGTCCATGAAATGCATTTCCCTGGACCTGGCTGCACAGCTGATGCTTCCCTGAGCTTTCCATTCCCAGCTTCAGCAAGCCAAGAGCAGGTGCCTTGTTCTTGCTCTGCTGCAGACCACTAGCCTGGATAAAAACAACTTGTTTGCAATAACCAAACAGAAGGGAGAGAAGAAAATATATTAGATCTGGGAAAGGCAAGGAAAGATGAGGTAGGTTGGGTATCATGTGGGGCAAGGGGCTATTGTTGTCCCCTTGTGAAATCATAGAATTATCAAATGTTGTGAGTTGGGAGGGACCCACAAGGATGATGGAGTCCAGCTCCTGTCCCTGCACAGGACAATCCCAACATTCAGACCATGTCCCTGAGGGCCTTGGCCAAATGCTGCTGGAATCTTGTCAGGCTTGGTGCCATGAGCACCTCCCTGGGGAGCCTGTTCCAGGGCTCCACCACCCTCTGCCTCAAGAACCTTTTCCTCATGGCCAACCTCACCCTCCCCTGCCACATCTTCCTGCCTTTTCCTTTGATCCTTTAGTTGAGATTGGATGTGAGGAAGAATTTCTTTGCTGCAAGGGTTCTGAGGCATTGGAAGGGGTTGCCCAGGGAAGTGGTGGAGTCCCCATCCCTGGAGGGATTGAAGAGTCGTGTAGACATAGTGCTGAGGGACATGGGTTAGTCGGGGACTGGTCAGTGTTGGGTTCATGATGGGACTCAATGATCCTAAAGGTCTTTTCCAATAGAAGTGATTCTGTGAGTGCCCAGCTCTTACCCATCCCCTCTGTCCTATTCTATGGAGGAAACCAGTCTGAGATGGGTCAGACCAGCCCTGTGACAGCAGAATCACCAGAGAAATTACACCCACAGCACCAGCCTTGCTTAGAAATCAGAAACATTTCCACCAAGAGAAGAAGCTGCTGGGCTGACTGCTGATGAAGAGCTCTCATTTCCACTTCCATCAGTGTGCAAATAGCTATTTGCAAAGGGAATGGGCTTCGAGAGGGACATTAACCATTCGCTTCCTCCCCCTCCTTTTCCTTCCAATGCCTGTAACTGATCCTTCAAGGCACCTGCTGCATGCAAAATGCATTTTCTTGCTGGTTTCCAGGTCAAGCTCTGTCCTCACGACTTACTGCAGTGTCAGAAGGTTTTGTCTTTGCTCAAATCCTGTGCAGAGGAAGGAAGACAAGAAGAGATCAGCTTTTTCTCTATAAACCAAGATCTTTTAAATCACTTGATATGTCAGGGCAGGAAAAGGAGTGCTGAATGCTTGACCAGAGCTCACCTGAAAGGAGGGATGATTCTGCTGTTGGATTCAAAGAAAGCAGAAGAGAAAACATGGCTGTTGTTCCCTGGCCCCTGGAATACAACAATGCACTTTGTCAGAAGCAGTTTCCAGGGTCACATGAGATGATGGAAGACAGGAGCACCTTGGGGCTGGGGATGTTACAGAGCACATGTTGGTCCACCCCACTCCTGGTGGCTGCATATAATGAAGAGCTCACTATTGACTAAAAATAAAGTTTTGGGGGAAAAAAACCCCACCCCAGAACAGCCTCAGGTGATCTACAACCCATCCAGCATCAGGGAGAGAAAAGATCTCACAAACTTGTCAGGAAAGGATGGAAACCAGAAGGTACTTTCCATCCAGTTCACATGAATTTGGTTTGCTCTTCCCTCTGAATGCCTTCTCCAAGGGACACCTACAGTGGTCCCTTTAGATGACTGGGGTTGCAATGTGCTGCAAACACTCAGGTGCCATCTTCAGCCCAGACCATTGGGCACCACCGTCTTTTGGGAACCTGGTGAGAACCCTGGTGGAAATGTCACAGAATCACTGAATAATTGAGGGCAAGGAAGGAACAGCTGATTCATGTTGTTCAGGACCTTGTGATGCTCAGGTTTTAAAATCTCCAGGGATGGAGAGTCCACAGGCTTGGAGTGGTTGGACTCCAGCTGCTCTGACTCCTCCCGAGCAGCCTTGTCTCTCCTGTCCTGTCCCCAGAACATGTTTTTCTGGGAATATCTGGGAGATGCAGTGCTTTTTTTACTTAAAAAAAGGTGTAATTTTTGATTTTGATTAAATTTGAATCATTATCACCTGTAGACTTGCTGTCTGGAAGTGGAACTATCAGCAAATAGTCCTCCTGCTGAGGAGCATAGGAGACCTCAGTGCTCTACCAGTGCCAGCAGCAAAGCTGAGAGCAAAACCCCAATTCCTTCATTCCCCACATCTTTTTAACCATGAGATCACTTTTCCTTGAAAAAAATTGAAGAACATCAGCTGTGCCATTTGCTCCATCAGTAGGTGGGGTAGGAAGAGAGGTCCCTGGGACATCCTGCTCCCCCTTTTGCAGCTGCTCAAGAAGAGGCAGGGGTCTCTCCGAATTTAGGGACACAGCAGAGGGATGGGTTGAAGACCTACTGGCTTTAGCACATCTGTGTTATTTTGGGTCTGGTTTCTGGGGAGA
>NW_010309001.1:12830-13354 GCF_000700745.2 Antrostomus carolinensis
AGAGAGCTGAGCAGAGAGTACAACCTTGTAAATCCTCTCCAACTTCAGCTTTATTAAAAAGAAAAAAAAGATGTTTTTTCATCCTGAGAATGCTCCAAACCCTGAATATTCACTTAAAAACTTGACAAAGAAGGAGAGCTCAACTTTCAGCCTCATTAACTAACGAAGCTCCCCACAGCTCTGCTGTTGCTCACCAGCCACTGGTGCCCAAGAGGAGCAGGTCCTTGTTGTTGGGTTGGGAAAAGGCTATTTTTGAGCTGTGCTCCTTGTGCATGTTAACGAAGCTCAGCGGGGGATGTGAACTATTTAATCTCTCTTCAGTGGAAATGCAACCAGCCCACAGACTCGATGCACTTAGGAGGAAAACTGCTGTGAGCAGATTGGAGAGGTGAATGGATGCACCAGATCTCATTTCTCTCCCCTGCTCCATGGGGAGAAAGTCACCACTGCTCCATCTGCCAACACTCCACCATTGGGCCACACCAGGTGAACTGTCACAGAATCACAGAACTGCCTGGATTGGA
>NW_010309002.1:0-293 GCF_000700745.2 Antrostomus carolinensis
GGTTTAGATTGGATATAAGGAGGAAATTATGTCCAGAGTCTCTGGACACTGCCAGAGATGTTGTGGGTGCCCGAAACATGGAAGTGTCCAAAGTCAGGAATTATAAGCAACCTGAACTAGTGAAAGACATCTAGTGGGGTCACCAAGCAGGGTTCCCCAGAGAGCAATATTGGGTCCAGCACTGTTTGATATCTTCATAAGTGGTCTGGGTGATGGCATCAAGTGCACCCTGATGAAGTTTACTGATGATACCAAACTGAGTGGGGAAGGAGACAGTTTGGAAGGAAGAACCA
>NW_010309003.1:0-60939 GCF_000700745.2 Antrostomus carolinensis
CAACATTCTGTGAATCTGTGATTCTGTGAAAATATAGTATATGTGCTGTACTCATAGCATGCTACTCAAAATATAATAGCAAAAGAGTAAATATACAGAACTTTGTATTAATACAAATTTTCAGTTGCTGTAATAATCTGTCACAGTTCTTTATTCCATTCTTTTTCTTCTGAAATTTCTCCCCAAAACAATATCTTCCTCAAACACAAAATAATCTGAAATTATATTACAGCAAATTCCAACCCTTAATAGGTATAATAAAAATGACAGTAATTTCCATAGAATTTAGCTGAAGTTAAAATATGACATATCATTCAGAGTTTGCAAAAGTTCATCAGAAATATGTCTGAGACTTCATCAGACAGTGTACCTTGGATCCAGACTATAGATCTTGGAATAATTTCAAGTAAGAGGAAGAAACTAACAATAAATCTTGTAACAATAAATCAATATTGCTTAGCAGAGAAATAATTCTGTGAAAGAACTTCAGTTATCACTTAGAACTGGCAACTAGTTCTCTGCAGGCTGTCTGCCCACTTACTGCTAGCACCAAAGAGGCTGATGTACTGCATTTAGAATTTATTGACTGCTAAGAGGAGGATTCAGTTCTTTACTTCCTTGCTTAATGCACTGAAGATCCATACATCACAATTTGTATTGCATTCTTTCGAAGGACAAGTATTTCCAATATAGGAGAGATCCAACATGGTGATTTGAGGCTAGCTCATGTCTTTGGATAAAATCTTTGTTTGTGAGCTCCCAGATTTGACACAGGGACTGAATGAAATGGATAGTCATTCATTTCCAATTTGTCTCTGCTATGCCAACTATGCCATATGGTAGTGTTCACAACATAATAAGCAATGCTAGGTCAATGCATGCTAATAAGAACTGCAGCCTTCTTGAAAGGATTAGCTTTTCTGTCTCCAATACTGATTCTAGTATTGTTTTCTCCACTATTTGAATGAATAATTCAACAGAAAGAAATGTATATGAAAGAGCAAACACAGTTGCCAATTTATGCATTCTTTCACTAACCCTAGTACTTTCAAAACATATATGCCAACTATCGTTATTCTTGTGGTTTCTGGCAGATAAGAAATTGCATGCACAGCATTGACCAAGCAAACAAAAGCATCATACATTCCTCATTAAAAGGAATCAACTCACTTCAGAAAAGGAGGATCAAAACACAAAATTTTAGACTTCCCCATGAAGTGTTTGGTGTGCTGGAAATGTTTCCACTATATACCATAGAAAGTGGTCAATGATTTCTTAAAACATATTTTTATTGAAAATTATTTGATTCCATCCTACATAGGTTAAAAATTAATAAATTTATCATATCCAGGGAGACACTTATGTCGGACACTTGTTGGAAGCATTCTGCCAAGCTGGTTGCAAGGAAATGAAGGAAAAATACTTTCCATTTTATGCCTTCTAAAGCTAGTACAAAGAAAGACATGGCACATGCAGAGTCCAAAGGACATGTACAGCAACGGTAGGATTCAGACAAGTGCATATTTGAAAAAAAAAAAAAAAAAGCTTAGAATTTCATATACTTTGCCTTCTATTTTTTATGTACAATACATTTCACTTAACAGACGTGTTTGGAAAACCCACTTAATTGAGATGTCTCCAAGAGGACCAATTGAACCTCATGATAGTGAATGGTAGTAAATTTTTATCTGCAACAAAATCAAAATAAATGTTGCTTAAGAGAAGTGCACTTGCCCTGGGACAAGTGATTAAGTGGTCCTTAATTCAGTACAAAACTGAAGTGAAACTCTTAGATCTGATCTAATGACAAAGTTGCCAAATTTAAAAGAGAAGGAAGACAAAGGAATACAGATGAAATGCAATAAATAAATTTATTTCCATATATCCTTTCTAGAAAAAAACCAAGTATTTTCAGAACCTGGATATAAGCATCAAAAACCAAAAATCAACCCCATTATTTTTAGCTTTAAACCAATTCAAATACTATATACTGAGGTGAGACTCCTTTTAATTTTGAAATAATATAGGTAGTCCAGTTAGAGAGATTAAAGTTGTAAAACTATCCATTTTTAAAAGGCTATTGAAACACTAAAATATAACGAAGAGAGGAGAAGGTCTAAGAGCAACTCAGACAAAATTTTAGTAGAATTATGCTCCTAATATATGAAGGAGTCTTTGGCTCCCATAAAAACCACAAAATTTCTCCACAGGACGGTTAGTTTCAAATTTTATTAAAAGAGGCCAATTAAAAAAGGGAAGAAAAAAATCTTTGGCATAATTTCGAGTGTTTTTTTATTTTTTCTGTTAATTTTGCCTAGCTTTGGAATAGTCTCACTGATCTCAATTAAAGTGTGTAACAAGAAGACCCGTCCAAAAGATCAGTCCCATCTTTTTCATATAATCTTATGTAGAAATTATATTCCTACTTTAGATATTAATAACTTCATGGTATAATGTCACACAACCCACAAGTCAGAAAATGCCTCCCACTCACCACAGACTTAATAAAATAAACCTAACCCTAACTGAAAGATCAAAGCTTCAGTGTGCCACAGGGAGAAAGAAAGAATAGTCAAGAACATTGCCAGTGTCCTAGGAAGAGAATGAAAAAACCCACCTACTAGCAACATTTGAGAAAGGAAGAAGCAGAAGAATGAATAGTGCTGTGCACTTCAACACTATATTGCCACCAGAAACTGGAGGGATTTCTCAGTTCTAGTCCTCACTCATCACAGTGCACTGATAATCCCAGTTAGTAAATACTTATTTCTTCCAAATAAATAAATAAAAAATAATAATAATAAATAAATAAATAATGAAGCCTCATACAACACTCCCCCCACACTCCAAAACTGAGATTATATACATGCAAAAGCTAACATATGTATTTCAGATATAAAGAGGAAGGGATAACTGACCCTAGGTGGCTCATACTCAGCTGGTTGTTAACCAACACCCCCAGGTCTCTTCCACTGGGCAGTTTTCCAGCCACTCTTCCACAAGCCTGTAGCATTGCATGGAGTTGTTGTGACTCAAGTGCAGGACCTGGCACCTGACCTCGTTGAATCTCACACAATTGGCCTCAGCCCATCCATCCAACCTGTCCAGATACCTCTGTAGAACCTTTCTACATTTAAGTAGATCAACAATCCTGCCCAACTTGGTGTTGACTGCAAACTTCCTGAGGGTGCACTCAATCCCCTCATCCAGATCATTGATAAAGATATTAAACAGAACTGGCCCCAATACTGAGCCCTGGGGAACGCCACTTGGTACCAGACACCAGCTGGATTTAATTCCTTTCACCACCACTCTCTGGGCTAATGAAGAGTGCACACATCCAAGCCATGAGCAGCCAGTTTCTGTAGGAAAATGCTGTGGGAAACAGTGTCAAAGGCTTTACTAAAGTCTAGGCAAACAACACCCACAGCCTTTCCCTCATCCACTAAGCGAGTCACTTTGTCAAAGAAGGAGATAAGGTTAGTCAAGAAAGACTCGCCTTTCATAAACTCTTGTTGACTGGGCCTGACCATCTGGTTGTCCTGTACGTGCTGTGTGATAGCACTCAAGATTTATTTGCTACGTAACCTTTGCTGGCAATGAGGTCAGACTGACAGGCCTCTAGTTCCCTGGATTCTCCTTCTGGCCCTTCTTGTAGATGGGTGTCACATTTACTAACCTTCAGTCCACTGGGATCTCCCTGGTTAGCCAAGACTGCTGATATATGAGTGAAAGTGTCTTGGTGAGGACTTCCACCAGCTCCCTCAGTCCCTTGGGTGGATCCCGTCTGGCCCCATAGGCTTGTGTGTGTCTAGGTGGTGTAGCAGATTGCTAACCATTTCCCTTTGGATTACAGGGGCTTCATTCTGCTCCCTGTCACTGTCTTCCTGCTCAAGGGCTGGGTGCCCGGAGAACAACTGGTCTTACTATTAAAGACTGAGGCAAAGAAGGCATTAAGTACCTCAACCTTTTCCTCATTCTTTATCACTGTTTCCCCTCGCATCCAAAAATAGATGGAGATTCTCCTTAGTCATCTATTTTTTGCTAATGTATTTATAGAAACATTTTTTACTGTCTTTTGCAGCTGTAGCCAGATTAAGTTTTAGATGGGTCTTGACCTTTCTAATTTTCTCTCTGCATACCCTCACGACATTCTCGTAGTCCTCCAGAGTGGCCTGCCTCTTCTTCCAAAGGTCATAATCTCTCTTTTATTTCCTGAGTTCCAGCCAAAGCTCTCTGTTCAACAGACAATCAAAAGAGGCTTCAGGGCCTTGGGAGGTTGGTAAGGGAACCTGGAGTACAGGTTATTTTTTTCCTCTTTCTTCCAGCTGTGAGCAGTGACATTGGAATGAAACAAAAGGAGCCATTCTATTAATACATGGCTCCGTGGCTGGTGTCACTCCCACAATTTTTGTTTTTTCAATAATGAGATGGCCTACATGGCACCAGTCTAGCTGGCAACAGTTGAGATTCACCTTTCTCAAAAGGAGAAGAGAGCCTTTGCTTACGAGCTAGCAGGGCTCATTGACAGAGCTTTAGATTAGACTTGAAGGGGGAGGTGAACAATATCAGGCTTGTCCATGACAAGCTGTAGGATGACATGCCAAGGTTAGAGGGATGGAGTGCTAGCAAGGGCCCTCAGCCTCTTTCTCTGAGACATGCTGGGTACATTGCAGCATACTTGGAGTCTTGAAGAGATAAGTCAGGAGCTCCTGAGGTAATAGGAGCCAACAGGGAAACAGCAGTAAAGTACCTCAAAGGAATTAAGACGTGTTCCTCTAAGAAGGTGACACGGCTGACAGACCAGCTGAAGTACCTCCACACCAATGCACACAGCATGGGCAACAAACAAGGAGTTGGAAGCCATCATGCTTCCACATTTTATCTATATTTCTACAATTCTTAGTACATCAGAAATTTTCTCAGAGGCAAGCAGTAAAGATGGTTGTTTAAGAAAACACAGAAAATGGGAGGAATGAAGTCAGAGTAACATTTGTCCCTAGTTTATGAAGGTTCTGAAAGTTTGGAGAGTGGGCAGAAAAGACTGTAAAACTTCTTCAGAAATTATGAAAACGACAGTGAAATAAGATGAACAATATCTCTGAGAAAATTAAACCAATATCTAACTAGAGTATACTAGCATTATCACAGGAGAAAATACTGACTGTAAAGTTGAACTTAGGTAATGGCTGAGAAAGGCAAACATGCAAAAATTTGATAAAAAGACAAATTTTTCATTTATGTGGTTAAACCTTCAAAGTGTCAAGGGAAATGAAGACTGGCACATTTATTGAAGTTTTGAAATAAAGAATGGATACTTTTAAAAAAAGGAATCATCAGTACATTCACTGCAAGCCATTGGCCTTAACACTACAGCAGTGTTAAATATGCAGGCATGTATGCCTGCGGTTTTAACATAGATTAATCTGTAAGTCTTAGCTTTCACCCTGTCAGTCTCCTTTGTATCACCTGACTACTCCTAAGATGTATGATAGAAGATTGGAAAGTCAGGGGAACAAATTCTTTTTGGTTCTTAAGCTAGCAGTGTAGGGTTGCTGGTATGGAGGAAAATCACTGAATCACTGAATATCCATGTGCACTCACATTCTATTTTATTAAAAATACTAAGTGTGCATTTTTGAAAAAAAAAAAAAAATTGCCATAGAGCACATGCTAGGTTGAAATTTTAATAACAGATGTCCATGAATATGGACTACTAATTTATATAATGGATTATTAATATATTAAATTCAGCAACTGTAATTTACAATATTGATTAAATCCTACAGCACAGAATATTTATTTTCTTTGGAAAAACATAGGCTAGTAACATGAACTTAAACTTTCTAGCATCATCCATTGTAAATTTACATTATACAAGGGTATATTTTCTGTTGGTTTTATGTCCTTGACTTTCTCTGTTTATTTTTTACCCTATGATTTATGTAGCGTGTTTGCCAGAAGAGGTGGTGTATAATTCTATTGCATTCTCAGCCTCATTATTAGTAATGCATTCTTTTCCAGTTTCATCACTAAAACCAGTTCATTATCTGCAAAGACAAAATTATCGTCATATAGATTCTGAGGTAATTGATTTCTCTATTTATACGCTGAAGAAAATCTAGCTCACTCAAATTGGGAATGAAAAGTCATCTTCTTTCCCTCCCCCTTCCATAAAACAGTGACATGAAACAACTGTTGTTTTCATAGATAATATAAAAATAATCAGCAATAAACCAAATTTAGTTACTCCCAATGATGTTATCATTTGCAGAAAAAGAGTTTCTTAATAGTATATCTTGGTTAAATGAAATGGACACCATCTTACATCATAAAAGATAGTCTCTTAAAACATGACTGGAGAGGAGCATTCTATTTATTAATACTTGAAAGTATTAATACTTACCATTTTCATTCTTTTTTCATAATTCTCCTCTAAAAATACTTAATCCTTTTGCAGCAAAGAGTACAACTGAAATTTTATAACAGTATTACTATATACTAAATACAACTGAAATCTCTTCTCACTCAAAGAGGGTGGGGAGGACTAAACAGAAGTGTTCTGAGTAGTTTAGATAAAGTAGAAGGGATTTTTTTTTCTTTCTGATCTAAAATTTAATTCATTTATTTAAAATCTGGAGTGGAGAAAGTGGTAGCAGATTTTATGTTTGTTTTTAGGCTTACTGATGATACAGTTTTGTTCTAGATCAATTGTGCTTTCTAAGTGATTTGCATCTGAGTAATTCTGAATGTGTATTGGTCTGCATATATATTTCTTCATTGAATTTATAAGCATAATAAAAGAGCCATATCACTCCATAGACAGCATGCTTAGAAGTCAGATAAAAAAGAAAGTTCTGTTCTTAACTTGCCTGAACAATAATATAAACCAGTGGAAGATTTCACTTCATTATAAATAATTTTAAAACATCTTAGAAGTAATCCTACTTTCAGTACTAAATCTACTAACTAAAATACATTTAATTTTTAGTTTCTCAACTGAGTGGCCTTCATGATCTTTTAATGTATTTTTTCATTTGGTCATTCAAAATGAACCAAAATATACTGTGGGTTGTTTTGTTGGGTTTTTGTTTGTTTGGTTTTTTTTTTTAATTTTTCCCTCAAACTTCTATTGACCTACTTACAAAATGAAACCACCACATTTTTCTATTTTTTTCCTCATAAAGAACAAAAACAGTTAAAAATTAGAGCAGTTAGGGTCTGTCATGACAACAGAACACTTTGATAATGTACTTCAAGTTATTTCTCAGTATTACGGTTTTTAATTGATTTTCATGACTGTCTGAAATCACGGAATAGATGAACCCAGAAATAAATCCCCAAAGGCTTTGGTTTAGATTGCTCACACCACAGGGGCTTTTGGAACACATCAGTTTCCTGCCCCAGTAGGATGGTTTCCTTTAAAGGAAGGAAACCTAGGAATTGCTCCTTTTGAAACTTGTTGACCGCAAGTCAGAACTTGATTGAGTAAGATACTGAGTTCTCAAACTCCAATACAATTAAAACCTCAACGACTCATGAGCCCAATTATTGGACTATTCTAGAGGCAATGACCTCAAAAATAGATAGCAGCATGTATCACCAGTGTGCATTGGGTTTACATAGCAACATTCTGGTATGGAGGTGACTGTAGGGGTGGCTTCTGTGAGAAAAGACAAAGGGTTATGCCCATGCTGTACACAGCCCGTTCCACCTGGCTCCAAAACAGGCCCACTGTAAGACACATCTGAGCCTCTCAGCCATGGGGAAGGTGCCTCTGGGAAAGCGTATTTAATAAAGGGTAAAAAATGCTGTACAGCAGTTGAGAGAGAGCAGTGGGGGAAAAAAAAAAAAAAAAAAAAAAAGGTGTGAGAAACAAAGCTGCAGATACAAAAGTCAGTGAAGAAAGAGGGGGAGGATGTACTCCAGGCACTGAAGGAGAGATTTCCCCAGAGCCTGCGGAGAAGACCACAGTGAAGCAGGTTGTCCCCCTGCAGTTCATGGAGAGGACCGCAGTGAACCATGTAGTCCCTTCAGATGTGGAAAGAATTCATGCTGGAGTAGTTAATGAAGCACTGCAGTTAGTGAGAAGGATGCATGCTGGAGCAGGGGACAAGTGTGAAGAGGAAGGAGTGGCAGAGAGGAACTGCTATGGACTGACCAAAACCCGCCTTTCCCCATCTCACTGTGCCACTCAGGGAGGAGGAGGTAGAGGAGCCAGGAATGAAGGGGTGAAGCTGAGCCTGGGAAGAAAGGGCATATATGTGTGTGTGAAGGTGTTTTAGTTGTTATCTTTGTTTCTCACCATCCAACTCTATTTTTAATCATCAATAAATTAAATTAATCTTCCCCTAGTCAAATCTGCTTTGCCTGTGATGGTAACTGACCCACAAACTTTTTCATATTATTTTGTCCCCTTGTCCTGTTGGGGGTGGAGCAGAGTGAGTGAGTGACTGGGTGGGGGGTATGGAGCTGGCCATGGTCAGCCAACCACACAATGCTAGAAATTGAAATTCATTCCTCCTTGGTACAAAGCTTATGTCCAGCTTAGAGCCTCAGTAATGAATCTTGGTGAAGAAGCTATGTATCATGTAGGCTTGCCTATATTCTGTACAACATTTTGTATTTTAGCAATAATGTGCATCAATTACCGACCTAGTTCCCCTCCTATTCTATATGCCTGTTCATTCGGATCCATAACATCTCTCTGCCTACTTCTATTAAAACAGCAGAAAATTAAATTGCCTCAATAAGTTCCAAAAAGAATAAGATCAGCCTCCATAAATATTGTTCTGTATGAATAAGGAGCTTTTAAACACATTTTCCTGACTTTTTTTTAAGATTTTAAAATATTTTCAAGATGTATTTTTAAAGTAGTTGGATAATTTTAGATTACTTCTCATCATCACTTATGAAAGTTTGCATTTGGTATGAAAGTGTTATGAGATACATTATAATCTGAGGTAATTTCAATACTAAAGTCATATCAGTTGTACTCACAAGCAGCCTGTACCATGTTAAAACAATCACTGTCAGAATGTTCTTTTATATTCTTCTGATGAAACAAGGCCTTTGAAAATGCCTAGTTACAATCAGTAGTTCCAATTATACTGAAGTAATTAGCATTTTTGTAATCCATATTTGTGTCACTTTCTCAAGAGAAAAGCACACACCTAGCTTTTCAGGAAGAAAACTCAGGTGTTGTTCTACAAATAGAGACAATATCTAAATAGTACTTGAATAAATTTAAATCATTAAGAAACCAAGAAAACAGAACTTACTGACTGCCATCTCATTACACATAAACATACAAAAAAATTCTGCAAAAATAATAAAAATAATATATCTGAGGGTATTTTTCTTTCCTCTTCCTCAAGACACAGGCTCTGTACATTTCCAAATCGGTACAATTAATGAGGTTGTCAATACGTTCGAAGACAATAGACAGAGAAAGATAGCTGGGGACATAAAGATGCAAAAATACATATAACAGGAATGAGGTAGAGACAGGAAATCAGATAAAAGTGGAAAACAAGAACAAATAGTGTGCAACTAGAAACTAGGAATGCATGAGAAAGAACAGATATGAGGAAAGATGGAAAGGTACAAAAACAAAAGCCGGAGGACAAGAAAATATTTACAATTTGGTAGTACCCAATACCTAACACCGTCTCCATTCCTGCATATTTATGGAGATATCAGTAACTTCCTTTAACTTTGCTTCCTATAGCAAATTTCTAATTTCTAGAAAGTCAGAAGAGAACTCTAAACAACCCAATTACAGTTACAAAACAGAAATAAAAATTAATCTAAGGCATGTATATTGTCTCATAAAGGAACTTAATCTAATAGATTTTACTTTTTACGTCTTAACCTTTTATTTATATATTTTAGGATCTTCATTCATTTTTCCTTTTAAAACATCAACAGAACATCATCATGAAAAAGTATAATATTTTCTTTCAAAGGAAGTTCACCTTCTTGTGTGTCTTCACTATTTAGATAGAGCTCTCTAAAATGTCTGTCTATGCCTATGTCAACCAGCAAAGACAAATACAAACTAGGGGTAGAACAAGACTGAAGGATACTAAAGTGTGATGATAATTTGTGAAGGTGGGTAGTGAAAGTAAATCAAAATAAAAGCATGAGAGAGTGTAAAGAATTTGAGATAAACTCCACAGTAGTACAAGCAAAGTGGGAAGTTTAAAATGTGAAGACGTAAATATTGTAATACTGAAAGGATTGATAAAATAAAACATTCAGAATTGCTAAAATCTACATCAGCTTAAATGTCAGTGCAAATAAACACACAAAGAACAATGTTTAGAATGGATGAATTGAAAATAGTCTCACAATTAAATTCCTGCAAGACCAATTGATGTTAGAACATGGTTCATGTAATTCATCTGCAGATTAAAGGATTTCTTTGTTTTTCCAAGGAAATGTGTACCTCAGTCATATACTTGTCCAAGGAGACAACAGTTTAAAATCTTCTTAACTTTTAAACAATAATCTCAGTTTGAATAAATGGGGGGAAAGTATCTATTTTTATTTTCTGTGGCAGCCAGGAATTGGAAGGACTATCAGCAGCTAATATGCTTAATTTTTTTTCTTTGATTAACAAGTGCAAACACTTCTTAAAATCAGAGTTGTTGACGCATTACAATAACTTCAGTTCAGGGTCTACTCTAGAAAATATTTTTTGATAGAAGTATGTTTCCCATGGAAAACTGTTGATCAATCAACAATCATTTTTCGGGATTATACTGCATCTTTAGCAAGCATTAGAGTCATACCCTCATCTTGCATACATTCATCATAGTTTTGCTCCTATTCACATACTCATTGATTTTGCATTGAATAATTAGGATTTTGTGCAAATAAGGAAAATGCAAGTGAATTCTCCCCATACACTTCAAATACACAGCAAAGGAAAAACAATGGATTCTTTTTTTTTTTTTTTAAGGAATAAACAGCTGTCACAAAACTCCAAATATTGAACTCCATATAGGAAAATAAACTAAAAAGAAAAAAGAACCATGTCAATAACAGACTTTGGTTGAAAGCACTGAGATAATTAAAAATAACTCTTGCAAAATCTAGTACTGATGAATATGCTTTATTATTGGGGAAAAAGAGAGGATTCTTTTGTCAAAATCTGTGGCCTGAATTATATTCACTAATTGTCCCTGTAACATCAGTGAATATGGAACAAACATTCAAATTATTCTGGAAAGCTCAGGGAAAAAGACTAGTTTTAATTTCCTTAGAAACCTTCAAACAGCTGAATGTATTTAACATTAAAGTTTTTTCTGGAAACTCTAACAACTGAAAGAAATAATTCTGACTTCAACTGATACAATCTTGATTCTGATGACTCTTATAGATGAATTATAAAAGTTTCTTTATTTTATTTTGCCTATGACTAATTTACTACATTTTTTTTGTGAAAAAAACATGATAGAGAAATAAAAATATAGTGCAGTGTTTATTCTACTTTATAAATTTAAAATTATAGCTGAGCAACAGAGTGCATGACAAAAAGTAAAAAGATATTGAAATGTACTTTTGTAAGTTAGTATTTATATAAAATATTAAGTAAGTATTACCTTTCCCTTACATAGAAACAAAGTATTGAAGATGCATGCTATATGTTAAAATAGATTTTAAAAGTACTTTTTAATGAGCTTCATAAAAACCCACATGGAATTGTTCTAATTCTATTCACCACAAGTAGATTCTAATTAACTTCTCATAAGTAAAACTTTATACAAGGAAGTTTTTTTATCTTTTATATATATATAAGCTGCCTTTTTTGTTCTCTATCATTAAAATTTTAAGTAATTTAATATCTGAAGTCATATGTTAAATATTTTAAGTATAGATACCCAGAAATTTCCAAGACGGAATATTATACTAAAAATCTTGAAAAATAAATCAGTTCTCCAAATCTCCACACTCAGACACTGGTTATAAATATTACCAGCACCAAAGCTTATTAAATATTTTTATCAGATATGCAAAAAATACATCTACAGAAGAAAGAAATTATTCTCCCTGTGCTACTGCAGCATAAGCTAAAGAATTTTCTTTCATTTTTTTAGTGTTTTATAAGAAAGTATTTTGATAATTATGCATTAACCTCTTCTATATTAATATCCTATTTTTATCCCACTGTTGGTGATGTTTTAATGAAAGTCATACCCACACTTGCGCATTTTGCTAGATATGTTCCTTATGATAATACAGTCTGGAATCAGTCCTCATTCATAATAGTTAACTTGTTACCTAATGTTCTGTTTCCCTTATTAGGTCTTAAATATTGATAAGGGTGGAGAACACTAAGAGGAAAAAAGCTTAACATCCTGATTTTTTATATTTTCTCCAGCAACTACACAACACAGTATATCAATAAAAATGTAATACTATTTTTTTCTGTAGAAGAAATTTCTCTGCTGTAATAAATTATTATTATAGTTAACAGAAAACTGAGGTGTCATAAGTTAATTTAAGAGGTAAAAACAGAGCAAGGAAAAAAAATCAACAGGTTTAAATAAAAGTTAATAATTTTTATTTGAAAGTTGATTTAAAGTTTACATTTAATCCCTGGGAAAATCTTTACTCTCTCAAAGGAAAAAAAAAACCAACCTCCAAAAACAAAACAAAAATAACCAGCATGGGAAATAATAATACAAAGCTAATATAAAAAAAAAAAAAACCCTAGCTACAAGTACAGATTTGACTAAAAGATTTATTTAAAAAATAAAACTCCTATTTTCAAACCAGTCCTGCTATAGTGTCTTACATATTCAAAGAAAAATATGCCTGGAAGTTCTTAAATTAATGTCTGAGACTTAATCCAATAAAAGATTGAAAGAGTACATTTACCTCTGTCAGTCTTTCTCTGAAAAGCACAACTCAGTATTTTATATAATCTAGTTGGCTGGAGTTCAGGTTCATCCTCAATTATATTCTTCGCTGTGTCCAGGTAAACAGTCACCTCCCATTGTGGGGGCAACAGGAAGGGAAAGGTCGACAACCTTGTTAACGTGCATAAGATTTGAAAGTAATCTGTTCCTCTTCACGTAATTTTTATGATGTGCAGGGCTAGGGACTTCTTTCACTGTATACTGCAAAGGAAGGCATTGCAGGTTATTTCAGATACAACTGAAGGCAATGGAACCTAAATCTAAAATGCAATGGAATTTAGATTTAGAATTGAAATCTAAAACTTAATCTTATAAGTTCATGAAAAATTATGTTCCTATTCTTAAGGACATTTACTGCAAACAATTACGAAATAAACTGTCCTATAAAAATAGTACATGAAGATTACTGTAAAAACAAACAAAGCCCCCTCCAAATCTACTTGTGCTGAAAAAAACCCTGACAATCAGAAACTGGAAATTAGAATGGCATAGTAACAGAAAATTTAGACAGCAAGCCATGGTCAGACTGGTCCTGTGCTGTTCTAACCTGTAATAAGATCTAAAGCTGGATTGAGGTACATATCTAGCATTTGAATGCATAGGCCTTGTCTCTGTAATTGGCTGTAACTAAAACACTTATGGAAATAAAAAGTTAAGAATCAGATTTTAGTTAAAAACCAAAAGACACAATTTTGAATAGAGTACAAATTTACAATGCAATATATCAGAAACAAGCTGAGTGTATAAAAATTAACCAATTTTGCATTTATTTAAACATATGTTTGTGAAAGGTTGTGCTTACATACCAGAACTAGAATAGCCACATTTGTCAGTATTCTACAAAATGTAATAAATCTTACTGTGCATTTATCTCTAACTCAGTATTCTTAATTCACTAGATTTAAAGCAAAACTTACAGATATTGAGTTTATAATTTTTTATTATTATTATTTATGTCTAATGCAACATTACAGATAGGATTACATTTATATTTGGCATTCAATTCAAGGAACACAGAATAAGTTTCTTGGTTATCTCTTTGTAAATTTCTCAATAGGGAGGCTCTTTTACATCCTTCCTTTTCCAAATATTCCTTCTTTTCTCTTTTACTAGTCACTCTTCTCTCTCTCTCCTACTTCTTTTCCTCACTATCTCATTCCTGCATGATTGGTTTTACATATTTCTGTTGAGCTTCATCAGTTTTTGTGGTTGTCTGCATTCTGTGTTTCCTTTTGCACCACATCTTCTTTCACCGGGTGTGGTTTTCCAATAGAGAGGTGAGCTAGATTACCTGAGTTGGAAGACAAAATGTTTCAAAGGCTGAAGGTGAATGATGAAAGGAGTATTAGATTTAGTGGCTTTTCATTTACAAAAATTTCAGCACAGAACTCAGCTTTTCAGTTTGATATGCACAACACACAAGCTTGATCAAAAAAACCCAAACTTATTAGGAAGTCTCCTTCAGAAAGTTTCAGCAACCATGGAACAATTTCTCTTTTTAACCTCAAGATGTGAAAAGCAAAGCTAATTTTTTCTCTAATGAGGACAGGAGCTGTTGGATTAAACGATTAATTTACTACTTAAGCCTCACTGACATTTCTTCACTATGCATCTCTGTGAACTTAACATCACCTTCTCAAGCTCCCCCTGGAGACCAGCATTATCATGATGTGAATACCAACACCAGACGAACTAAAACTAAAATTTCCACTTGATCCAGCAAGTACTAGCTACAAGCCAAGCCAATCTGGTCAGCAATGCCTTAGCACTTTGGAATAAGTGAAATATGATGCTGCTGAGCCTTTGTTGTTAATTATGGGTTCTAACATTTGTTTCATTAACTCAAAAAAAACCCCTTGTAATTTATACTGTAAAAAGTTTTTCTATCCCATTTTTCTTAGGCTTTGCCTACAGGATAGAAACAAAACAGATGGCAAGAAGTACAAAAGATGGGTTAAATAAGTTTCTTAAAGATACTCTACCTCATTTTTCTATGAGTACTTCCTTCTCTTCCCTTAGTCCAACTGGTGTCCTAAATTCAACTTGCTATTAAACTTAATTAATGGTTGACATACTCTGTCAAAAGTAATAGATTTTTATTAAACTCATTATTTTACTCAAAAATTACACATTACAAACAACAGATTACTTGGATCTATTTGTGCTAGACAGAACACAATGGCATAAAACTCGAATTAGCAACTATTTATACCTTGGACCTGACCCACCCTTCTGACACAGTAAATAAATGTTAATTATTAAAGTTGAAGTAATACAACTACCTTATACTGCTTGCATCAGTGTTCAGCAACAGAACCTTCATTCTAATTGTTTATCAAAATCAAGGCTTGGTAAACAGACATACAGCTAGACAAATTTTAATTTAAAAGGAAATGCATTGCAGTTCAATAATAGAAGTGTTATAGCTTAATATCAACTATCTATTACCAGAAATCATGTCCAGGTGTGAAAGCAACTGTACAAAGAGTTTATCTGAAATAAACAGGACAAATGTGGAGCTTTGAGAAGTGCAGATAAATCAAGTCAAATAAAAATGAGATTGCAAAAAAAACTTAAAGTCTTCATGTTTCAAAGTAATTTCAACATAAGAGACCAAACAAAAAGGAAAGTGGAAGATTTTAAGAAAATAAACTGGGAACCATGACAGTAGAAGAAATAAACTGGAGAAGATTTTAGAAAACAGCTTCACTGAAATTTAAAAAAAAAACCCAAGATGCACAATGTTCTTTAAATCATCAAAAATGCAAATACTGGCTACTTATTTATCCACTTCCAGACATCTGGTACCTTAATGTTTTTTTTTAATTCATGAAGGCATTATTGAAGCATGGATATGAAAAAGAATTAATTGCTTTGATTCAGTTATCTAGATTATTCAGGGAGGAAGGAGAACTGCATAGGTTTAATTCCAAAGAATCCAAGGAGCCTTCTAGGTAAAATTGGTTTTCAAACAAAAAAAAAGTATTTCTTTGAAGTTTGGCATGACATTATATTGATGAGCATAACATTCTCTATGGTCATTCAGGTGACTGGGAAGTGCTGCATTTATCTGAGAGACCAGAAGCTCCAAATTTTGGACTTTCATAAATCCCAAAATAACTCTGTTTGATTCTAATTTGATGTGTTTTGTTTCCTATTTACCTTTCCTTTTTCTTTTCATTTTTAAAATTATGTTTGAAATATTTAGATTTATATTCCAATTTTTTATTTTTCTCTCTGGCATATACCAAACCATTCTGAAAGGTCTATACTTAAATTTGAACAAAAATAGAACAAAGAAAAATTTAAATTTTGTGTTTTCCATTTTACATTTAGGGTTTTTTTTAATTCATTTGTCTTAATGAGTTATTTCAGCCACTTAAAAATGTATAACATCTGTAGTACAATATCCAACCACACTAAAATAACCTATAAAATGTGGTATCTACGTTTTTTCAAGCATGTGTATTTGTAAAGCAAATATACATGAAAGAATATCACATACCCAAAATCTGAAAAAAAAAAAAAAGACCATTCCAATCAAAATACTTGGTTCATAAAAGAGAAAAGAAAAATTATGTCTTGAAAAAACTACGTATTGTTAAAACCTCACAATTCAGTAGCAAAACTCCTCCTGAGGTCACTATGAACAGATTTAGTCTTACTGAAAAAAGTGTGGGGTTTGCACTTCAGTGTCTTAAGATGCAAATATTTATTCTGATAAGGCAAAGGTTTAAGAGTCCAATGTGTTCCTCAGAAAATGATACTTACCATTTGATACATTACATTATATTATAACACCACCATGTTTGTTCCTCAGAGTATGAAAATATATATTATTAGATAGTTTTAAAATTTCTTATCAGTACTAATAAAAATAATTTTGAATATATGATTAATTCCTCAAAAAATAAGGACTGGCAAAGCAGTGGCAAATAAAGGAGATCAACATTTGTAGTGTATCTATATACCTATAGGACCATGGGCAAATATAGTCAATAGCCAACTATCAGATCTTGTTTGTCTCCAGACAATCTCATGGAAAAAAACTGATAAAACATTTTTCCTAATGCATATCCTCTATTTTAACTGAGAAGTGAAAGTTCAAATTTTGAGAACTTTTCAAACTGTACACTTCAAGTGTACATTAAGAGCCTTGAGTCGCATATTGTACTTAATATAGGTCTTGTAAAAGCAACAGAACAAGACAATCATCCTTTATTCCAAACAAATAGACAAGAATATGTAGCTGTATTATTACTTTTCTTCCAAGGAATTTCACTTGGTTTTTTTTAGTGGAATTGCCAGTTTAGCATGAAAATGTGAAGTGCAAGGAAAAAACACTTCATTTATTAAATAGCTTATTCTTATTAAAATATAGTATTGTGATATGTCATCACCTTCTTTGGCAAATGAATGAGGTATGAAAATTTTACTTCATAACACATGCAGAGTGAGGATGATGTTAGTTAAACCATAGATATATAGTTAAAGACATAGAGGTACTGTAATATTTTAAGACCTAATGTTTTCAGTTTTAACTAAGTGGACATCCAATTCCTATTTTATCCTAAAAGTAATGATGGGAAGTGCAAAGGAGACAAAAAAGTCATAATGTGACCAAAATGTAAGCAAAAGGCTGAAGTATGTGACAAAATATACAGAGTACATTATGAGTTCTGTCTGTTCATTTTCCAGAGATAGAACATATAATGACAGATAATTTTCATTACATGTAAGGAGACAATGGGATAATGTTTATGCTTCCCTATCCAGAAGAGATGGGAAGATCAAAGACAGAAGGTAATTGATAAACTTCACAGTGTTTAAAAAAATGTAATGGTACAAGCACTTCTTTTCAGGTCATATGATCAAAGTGTAAAAAGTGCAGTGGTCTGATTATAAACATTCTTGCTTTCATCTTGGAAACATCTGAAAACCCCCACCTAATCTGGTAACAGTATTTTCAAGGAATTTTTATCAGCAAATAGGGAAATGTGCATTACTAAGAACAAGTAACTTGACTAATGAAGAAATCTAAACACAGAATAGAAAGGTTAGGTAGGCAGATTCAGTTATGGATGGTCTGCTTACTTTGATGTCAGTGCTGCCCATAAAAAAAGCTGATATGGGGGAAAATCAGGAAAGACTAAATAATGGTAAGGAAATTAATCAAAAGTAAAAGAATGCATTAGAAAATAGTCCATAAGAATAGTCTGCAGGTTTTGATTTTTTTTTTTATTTTTTTTTTTAAGAATTTGGCTGATAAAAAGGTATGTTGGAATAACAGATTTCTAATAAGGCACTGTTCATAGACATATTTCTGTATATGATAAAAAAGATTCAATATTATATATTTCACAGTGAGTATTTTTAAATTATGAACTAAATTGTTAACTGAACCTTTATAAGAGACTTTGTTATCTCTGGGATTTAATGCAGGAAATTCCATATCCATCAGGAAAAAATATGTTGTCAAAGTTTGTGAAAAGAATGACAGATTAATACAATATTATAGGAACCACTCTGAGAGAGATCTTCCTGTCTGCTCAATAATGTGGGCTCTTTTGAATTAACATTTTAATACAGCCAAATGCAGGGTTTTAAGCATTAGAAGAATTTGTATATCTTGTGTTCAAAATAAAACGTTGCAAACTTAAAGGTTATATTTTGCAACACTCACAGAAAGAAGTCATAATCGTCTGTTCTACAAGAGCTTTCACAATAATTCTGTAAAGATTATCAAGGGAATATTGCTCAAAAATAATTAAGAGAAATAATGTCTCTTCCATTAGTATTCAGGAAGACCAATACTGGACCACCATACCGCATTCTGCCTCTATGATTTCAAAAGAGTGTGTTGAAAAATTTGAAAGATTTCAGAAAAGTTAAAAATGCTGTTCTATCATCCAGAAGCATGGCTTGGTAAAACTAAATTTAGGATTGAGAAGTCAGTACACATATACAGTGTACATATACAGTTCAGAGGCGGTAACTTGTTTTTCACAGTAATTTCAAATAAAGTTCACAGCTGAAAAATAAGGAAGCTCTACAGAGGTATATCCACATTCTTCTACTCATGATCATTTATAACTCTAAACAGAATGCATTTTTAAAATTCTACTCCAAAAATTCTTTCCATTTACGAGAATAATCACTGTTGGATTTCCTAAGACTTTTGTTAATAATTCCCTATTTATTCAAGGAGAAGGAACTTTTAAACACTTCCAGTGATTTGCATTCAAGTGAAGCTGTGAATGTGGAAGCATATTTGTGTTGCATGTAAAAAGAACTTTTAAATCTAAAAGAACAGCTAGAATATTAAAAAAAAAAATAGTGAATAACAAAAATAAAGAAGGTTAGAAATTCAGTAAAACTGCAGACATCAGAAATAATTCAGACCAATTTTCATATTTCCACTGGAATTCTGCAAGAAAAAATTAGAGAGATAAGTAACATCTGTGTAGGCAGGAATTCAATAGTGTAATTAGTCCTAGCTAGCAAAAGAATAAATAGAAAGGAAACAGAAGAAACAAATGCAAAAGGAGAAAGGTAGAATTATAGGTAAAGAGAGTTGCTGAAAAAGACTTTAAAGGTTATTAGAACTTATTTGGGCTTTAAATTTTATTTTTATATATATCCATACAGATACACATAGCTTCTGTAGTCATCTTTCCGGTCCATTAGTTTGTTGATACCATTCCCTTGATGGTTCTTTTTGGATTCGACTTTTATTTACCTTGTCTTTTCAATATGATACTGCTTTCTCTCCTCTGTTTTTTTCCCCCTGTGGATCGTTTCATTGACAGCTATCCTTTTTCGTCCCTTAATGAGGACTGATAGCTCCCCACTGACAAATTTTCCAGATGCTCACAATCTGTAAATTCCATATGAAGATTTTGTTCATGGTTCAGGCTTGCTAATCGCCTAAGGTCCCATCCACACTGAAGTTTCTCTGCTTCTCTCCGGTTACAACAGGTGATTAACTGAGCTGAGTTATATTAATGTACCTCTGTGGTTCCAGTTTAACTTTCACATACTCTGTCATGAGAGCAAAAGCACCTAGCTAAATATAAAACACCTTCTTGATGTAACTCAATTACAGAATCACAGAACAGTTGAAATGAGAAAACACCTCTAGAGATTGTCTAGTTCTGTTCCCCCTACCCCAGTTCAAAGTACTGTCAGCTAGGACAGGGTGCTCAGGGCTGTGTCCAGCTGGGTTTTTAATACCTTCAAGGGTGGAGATTCCAACACCCCTCTACTCAACCTGTTTCATTGTTTGGCCATTCTGAATTTAAAATGTTTTTTTCTTATGTTTAAATAGAATGTCCTGTCTTTGTGCCCATTGCCTATTATGTTACCACTTGTTAACACCGAGAAGAGTCTGGTTCTGTCTTCTTTGCTCAATCCCAACAGGTATTTCTACACTCTGGTAAGATCTGCCTGAGCCTTCTCTTCTCTAGGCTAAATTATGCTAGGACTGTCAGACTCAACGCATATGAAAGATGGCCTCGTCCCTTAAACATCTTTGTGGACTTGTGCTGGAATTGCTCCAGTATCTCCATGTCTTTCTTGTACTGAAGAGCCCAAAGATGGACAAAGCACTCCAGATGTGGCTTCACCAGTGTTGAATAGAGGGGAAGGATCACCTTCCTTGACCTGCTGGTGACTGTCTTTCTAACACAGTCCAGAATGCTGTTGGCCTTCTTTAAAACAAAGGCACATCACTGGCTTATGGTCAGCTTGTTGTCTATCAGTACCATAAGGTCGTTCTTTACAAGCTTTCCAGACAGTCATCCTTCAGTGTATATTGGTGTCTGGGGCTATTTGCCCCAGTGCAGAACTTGGCATTTCCCTTCACTGAACTTCCCAATATTCCCGTTAGTCCATTTCTCCAGTGTGTCAAGATCCATCTGAATGTCATTGGGTACAAAAAGTGGAATAAATTATCCAATATTGAAACAAATATAATTTTGTCTTGAATAACTGCTTGCCTACTTTTGGAAACAAGCAATATGCAAAATTATGCAATCGGCATAACAAATTGATATTATCTGTAGCTCCTTTTAACAAAAACAAAAACAAAAACAACAACAACAACAACAACAAAAAATAAACAAACTCCAAAAAGATATGTTTAAGGTGCATAAGTTGAACACTGATTGATTCAATTCCAAAATGAATTAGTGAATAAAGGTTTGAAACAAAAAAATAATCATCTAGGCAATGAAAACCTTCTCAGATTGTTGTTTGATTGTATGCTAGGATAAACAATCTTCTTTTAGAATGATCTGGTCAGAAACCTAGAATGCTATTTTTATCTCTCTTAACACTCCATCTGGAGGAAACACACAATAGATGTAATTGAATAATCCTTGTAAATGGCACTAAGAAAAATCAGCAGATCTGTCAGGATCTCATCAACTTAAGTTAACTTAGAGATAATAACAATGTTAAAACAATGTTTTATTCCTCTAGTCACTCCAGTAATCATTATATCGTAATGAGAAGAACTTCTTCTCACAGACAATATCCACACAGGGATAGGAGAATATGAAATGAGAAAAAATTTTAATTCTGTTTTCCTCTATATCATGTATGAAGCAAAATAAAACAGGAGAAACCAGTCAACAGTGCTCAGAAAGGGAGGAACACTAATCACAAAATACAGTGGATTGCCATTAAAAGGTCATTTGCCAACCATTTCCACACAGCAGTATGTAAAGTATCCAGAGTTTTACTTACAGTTGATAAATGGTAACTGTTATAATGATTGTCAAATAATCATTGCCATTTTAATGCTTTCTACTTTACTATGGGTTAGCAATTATGTCTACAATGACACGAGCAACTTACTTTTTTCTGATCCTTTTCTCAGTGCAGTCTTCAGGAAATATAAGCCTTCTACTTATTCACAAAATGAGTAATAGTAGAGTGGAAAATGTTTTCATTCAAAATATGAAAATTTTCCTTCAATTTTTTTCTTGCTTGAAGGAAGCCACTTGAATGAGAAGGTACTAATGTATTCCTCTTTTCACGGTTGATTCTCAATTAAAACAAAATAAAACAAAACATATCCTAAAAATTTCAGGAGTATTTCTTTTTAAAAGTGCTGTCCTGTAAAAAGTTAAAATTTAAGTGATTTATTTTGCAGACATAAGGTGATTGTTTATAAATAGTTATATATCATTAATTTATGGCATTATGTAGCACCACCTCTAGTACTGTGTGCAGTTTGGGGCGCCTACTTACAAGAAGGACATCAAACTATTAAAGCATGTCCAGATGAGGGTGACCAAGGTGAAAGGTCTCAAGGGCAAGACTTACAATGAGCAGCTGAGGTTACTTGGTTGGTTTAGCTTGGAAAAGGCTGTCTACAACTTCCTCAAGGCGGGCAGCAGAGGGGGAGATACTGATCTCCTCTCTCTGGTGACCAGCGGTAGGATACAAGGAAATTAAATGAAGTTGCGCAGGGGAAGTTCAGATTGGACATTAGGAAAAGGTTCTTCCTGGAGAGTGTGATCAGTCACTGGAACAGGCTCCCCAGGGAAGCGGTCACAGCACCAAGCCTATCAGAGTCCAAGGAGCATGTGGACAACACTCTTAGTCATATGGATTAGTTTTAGGTGGTCCTACAATGAACAGGGAGTTGGACTCAATGATCCTTATGGGTCTCTTCCAACTTGAGATAGTCTATGATTCTGCAATTCTAATATAGTGAAGCCACCTATGTATTTTAAAATACCTGCAAATTTAGCCCTATTTTTCTGTCTTCTGAGACTTCCACAGTCTCAAAAGAGTTGTCATTTCACATTACCTTATAGCTGCTATAGTGGAGATATACTTCAGTCTGGAGGTTGTTTACAAAATCCTGGGACTACTGTAATGTTTGATATATTTATAAGCTGACTACAAAATTATCTATATAAATTACAGACTTGAGATATGGCATACAAGATATTCTATTGGCTCTATGTCATTGCAAGGCTTTTAAAAAGTATGGAAGAATCCTCTTGCTGACATAAGAATAATATAAACCTATAATCCATTGGCAAAGAATTAAAAACGTAGTGGAAGACCACTGCAAACTATCTTGGCATGCAAAAATACATCTTAAAATTTGGAGTAATATTGAAAATGTGATACAGTCATGAATATATGAGCATGTACAAATTTCTGCATATTCATTAAAAAGAAATGTGAAGAAACTAATCTTTTTTACAAAAATAGTTTGGGTTGGGGTTTTTTGGGTTTTTTTTTAAATGGCCAGATACCCAAAGGATAATTATAGAATAAGAGTGAGGAGTGTTAAAATAAGAAGTTGAATATTGAAAGCATGTAAGATACAGTCCAGTCTTTGATTTCATGGCTGAATTAGATTTTTAAGTGTTAAAAAAATCTGCTCACTTTTCTATGACTCTGCTCCTGAGCAGAAAATTTATGGAAAGATGAGTTAAATATTAAATGCAAGTGTGGAAACCTAATCCTGTGACAAAAAGAACTAGTAAATGCATCTGAATACTGGTGCTTGAGATGATAAGTCAAACACTGTGAGATTAAAAGTGTTTCCACATATATTTCATGTTTTCAACCATGTGAGCAGAAATAGAAAAAAACCCCCAAAACATTCCTATCTACTTTCGCCCAAGTAAATTATTGCTCGCTTGTAATGTGGGGGGAATAATTAGTAATGTGTCTTGACCCTTTGGTCATAGCATCTTTCCTGCCTCTCTCAATTACATTAGCCAATAAAATCTCCTGCTTTCTCAAAATGAGTATTTTCCCTTTTCACAGACTTTATGAAAATTTCCTAATAAATTATGGTCAATAGTAAGTTTATGGTTTTATTCCTCATAAAGCACCATGAATGTCATGTTATCTTTTTTTAAGCTTCTGTTTATTTCTAAGCAATTATAGAAATTAGTGAACATTTCTGCACTCGTCTTCTTTACTCTTTGGAAAAGTTCTGTAGGAAATAGGTTTTCTTTTTTGTTTGTTTGTTTTTAACTTTCTCAACATGCTAGAAGTTTTAAAATATTTTCCTGTTCCATATAAGGATAAAAAACAGTACTTCAAAGTTGTAAGCAGGAAAAAATAAGAAACTTCTCCCTCTTTCTCCTTTCTGCACTTCGTACATGATGATTAAGGAATGTGTGAAGGAGGAAACAGTCTAGGCATCCTACTTCAAGGCACATACGCAAATCACTGGGTCATTTGTCTAACTAGAAGTGGGTCTTTTCTAAAATTTTCACTAGAAATTGTTGCACTTCAAATTATTAACTAAAGCAGGAACTTAAACCTTTTGCTCATTTTTTATATCACCACACTAAAGTTATTAATTAATCTAATCCTCCATTTCTCAGGTTGAAGATATTACATAAACTATCATCCTGTTATTTAGACAAATCAATATCCTTTTTTTTTTTGTTATGGTTTTATTGTTTGAATTTTTGAAATCTAAATGATCCTTCACTAAAAGTGAGTTTCGTATGAATGCTTCTATTTGTGACATAGGTCACACAAATAACGAGAAAGAGGAAATTTTTCCAAGTGACACAATCTAACATTTTTAACCTACAATTAACAAGCTTTGAGCTGCCTAGTGGAAAAGGACCTGGGGGTGTTGGTTGACAGCCGGCAGCGTGCACGGGTGGCCAAGAAGGCCAACAACATCCTGGCCTGTATCAGAAATAGTGTGGCCAGCAGGACCAGGGAAGTGATCATCCCCCTGTACTCGGCACTGGTGAGGCCTCACATTGAGTGCCGTGTTCAGTTTTGGGCCCCTCACTACAAGAAGGACATTGAGGCACTGGAGTGTGTCCAGAGAAGGGCAACAAAGCTGGTGAAGAGGCTAGAGAACAGGCCTTATGAGGAATGGCTGAGGGAACCGGGGTTTAGTCTAGAGAAGAGAAGGCTGAGGGGAGACCCTATCACTGTCTACAACTACCTGAAAGGAAATTGTAGCAAGGCGGGTGTGTGTCTTTTCTCCCAGGAAACTAGTGATAGAACAAGAGGCAACGGCCTTAAATTGCACCAGGGGAGGTACAGATTAGATGTCATGAAAAATTTCTTTACGGAAAAGGTTATCATGCACTGGAATAAGCTGCCTAGGGAGGTGGCTGATCCACCAGCCCTGGAGGTATTTAAAAGACAGGTAGACAGGGTGCTCGGAGATATGGTTTAGTAGTGGATAGATATGGTTAGACTCGATGATCTCAGAGGTCTTTTCCAACCAGACAATTCTATGTCTGTTTTCCCTGGATTGCATAATATATGATGCTAAAGAATAAAAATGTTATATGACAGTTATGAAGGTGGATAGAAGCATTCTTGGGATGGATATGTTCTCTGTACTTTGACAGCTGTTAGTTACTCCACTTTTTTGTCTTTACTCTCAAGTAAATTTGATGCTACCATAAGCAAGTGACCTTTCTTATCCACAGACAGATTCTCATTGGGGAACCTTAACTGTCTTTTTTCATACAAGTTTATACTATGCTATCATAATTTCCATTTTCATGCCACAAATGTCCCACCTTTTACAGACTAATGTAAGTCTTTACATATTAAGTCTAAGGTAAAATACGGTGAAAGTATCAATAAGGTGCCTTCTTTTTCAAGGCAAGTTAGTGAAAGTTAGCAATAGCTAATGTTTTTCACTCTTTTGCAGATGATAACCCAGGTATATTTAAGTACATAGTGTAGGCACGTAAGTAAAAACTGCTACCTTGATACTGTGTATGTATTGTGTTGTCAGAACATCTGACAATTGTTTTCTAAAAGCATCAAAACCAGCAAAAACTCTGTATTTTCTCTCCTTTCTTGTGTATCCAACAAAACTTCTATAAAATTACTTCATATCCTAAATTCACTGGATTAAAAATTCTATATATTACTAGAATATTTGAATGGCACACTCACTCCTTTTGCACAAGTTGCTATCCTCCTCCTAACAGATTTTGCTAAAATACCATGAAGATCTGTCTTTGTACTTGCCTATATTTCTTAGTAACACCTGCAGCCATTCTTTAATCTATCAAAACTTGATTTGTTGACAATTTTTAAATAAAAAATTGAATATAGAGAGGAATAAAGAATTTTCTCCTCCAGTAAACACCTTTCCTGCAACAAATATAAATGCTTCACAACTAAAAAATACTTAATTAAATTTCTGTGGTTTTTAAAGGATACTTTTTCCCCTCTCACTGACATAAAAATCAATTACGTCATCGGGGACATCAGAGTCCAATTAGAAGATATTATTACAACTTTTCTGTCACCTTCAATTGACTGAAGAAATTTTTACTTAAAAATATGAAGTCAAAATTTACTAGAATTTTGTAATTTAGTCAGTTATTCTTTTCTGTTTAATCATCTTATCAGTTCTTATACAGTGAAGAGGAAAGTTTTCATTCTGTGATTAATTCTTTAGTTGGACTGATGCAAACAACAATTTTAGTGATGGATGGAATAAAGTAACAAAGGAGAATATATACTATAGAAATTATATCTGACTTTAAAAAATACAGCTTTTTCACAACTTCCATAGTAGCTAGTTTTGTTGAAGAATATTAAAGGCTTTTTACAATTTCTTAGGAGTCTAGTGCCTGCCACTCTCCAGCTTTTACTTTCCTATTTTTCTAAATGAACATTTAGTAAAACCTCATTAAAGAAAGCCATAGTGAACATAATATACAAATGAAGGCAATACTTAATGCTGCCACTACAGTTTTTGTCTTCTGCTTGCTCCACTGAATCAAATTTACCCATGCATCAGACAAAAAAGTGTACTGTGTGCTTTTGTGTTTTGTCCCCCTTTATTCCCAGCACAAAGGGGGTTGAGGCACCCAGAGTTGTGTTGCTTCCTGTCAGTGCATTACATCCTAGCTGGAAACAGGACCAGTCTCACAGCTCAGGAAATGTCCCATTTTGTCACAAGGGGTGTTGACTTTCTAAAGCTCAGTGCTGAATTTGGTTATTTCAAGTTTCAACTACAGTAATGTGCAACTTGTCACAGAACTTAGCTTACCAGACGAGCATAGCTCGATAGCTGTCACTTACTGTTTTCACTGCTTAAAATTTTCAATGTAGGCAGTAGTACTTGGCATTCTTCACTGTTTTTCCCTACTTTCTGCTCCATTTTTCCAAAAGAGCTGAAATCTAAAATAGCAGCAAAGCTTCTAAAGCAAGAAAGAATACGAGCTTATTTATCATTATTTTTAAACTTCAGACTTCTAAGTATTGTTATTTTTACCTTATTTATTGCCACAGTACTTCTAAAAACAACAATTAGGTCTGTTCATCGTCAATTTTTAACTGCTTAAAGCTACCTTTGTTTAAGTTTTAAAAAGGGGCACAGAATAGAAATACTCCCAAATAATACAGATTAAAGACATAAGAATATAACTTACAACACTCTTCACTGAGAAAGAACTCCTACTCCCTTAATGAAGCAATGGATGACTTGTATCAAAATGTGTGTATGAGCATCAGGTATGACAAATGCATTCATCCAAAGAAAGTAAAAGATATAAAGGCAGCCAACATTGGTGAAAATCGTCCCTGAGTAGAGGCGGAATACATTCAGGATGAGGTGAATGAAAAAAGCCTTTAAAGACAACTGTCATCTTCAGTGGTGCTGCAGTGCTTTAAAAATATGTAGAATAAACACCTGACTGTAAGTACAACTTTAAAATCTTTGTTTTAGTGGAACAATTTTTCTCAAAAATGTACCCCCAGGATTTTTGTGATAGGGAGTAGACATGCAGTGGTTTCACTCCTTTGGCTTACAGCCAAAACCAGTCACTCTTTCATTCTCCACCCCGCAAAGAGGGAGTAGGGGAGAGAACTGGAAGGGTAAAAAGTGAGAAAATTCATGGGTTAAGATAAAAACAATTTACTAATTTAAATAAAATAATAATAATAATAATAATAACAACATTAAAAATAGAATATATAAATGAGTGATGTACAGTGCAATTGCTCACCACCTGCCAATCAATGACCAGCCTGTCTACAGTCAGCAGTCCTGAAGCAGAGACAGTCCCAAAACTGAAACTGATACTCCAATCCTGGAAGAGCGAGCCTGAGCGATCCACAAGAGAATATCCCCGCTTCCTCGTCAACACTGGTTAATATACTGAAAATGACATAATATGCTATGGAATATCCCATTGGCATAGCCAAATGACAATTTTGGGTTTGGTTAATTACTATGCTTCCTCCCTCCCAGTCCTTTGCATTTGCAAGCTAGCAAAAAACATTATGACCTTGGATTTCCAACAGCAACTAATAACACCAGCATGTTATAAATATTCTTCTCATAACAAAACTGAAACCAAAACACAGCATTATTCTAGCTACGAAGAAGAAAATTAGCTCTATTCTAGCAAAACCAGGACAAGACAGCACAAGTAGTATCACTATTCTCAAGCACCACATGATAATACCAACTGACTCCAGTAACATGTGAAGGAAAGGCAATGAGCCAGATCGTCTGCAGTATTAGAATTGATGACTCTTTTCATTTATTAACTCTTTTATTCTAATATATACACATAAAAGGAGGTTTCTTTTAGCATTCACAGATATCATTTGGGTCCAACAATTTCCAGTAGATATTTAAAAGCTGGTTTGGTTTTGGTGGGTTTTTTTTTTTGTTTTGGGTTTGGTTTTTTTTAATGAGATATAATAGGCCAAAAAAATATTTGGTATCTTATTTCTGAAAGTCTGCATCTCTAGCGTAGCCAAGCTGAAAAGAAAGTCACAATTTACTCACATATACATTCCTAGTATATGGCAATTAAATATACATGGTTTTCAGATTCACAATATAAATGTCATGTTACTCAATTATTTCATTATGCAGTTTACTATTTAACCATAGCGGTTTACTATTTACTTTTACTTTTCTTCATAATAATTTGGGAGAACTGAAAAATGTGGATGTGTGGAAACACATTACTCAGTATTAGTTCCTTTAGAAGATAAAAAAAAAAATAAAATGAGGTTCTTATTCTAAAATAAGAAAAATGTTTCAGTGTAACAGCAATTGATAGCATTTTCCCTCTGGCAGCAAAGAAATGTAGCATTTGCTTTTCAGGTGTGGTAAGCAATCAACTAAGATCTCATTTGTGACTCCAGTGCTGAATTAACTGCCAGAAAAATGAGAAGTTATAAGTAACTGAGTAGGTTAAACTTATGTTTTCTAGAAAGTCATTTGAAGTAAGCAGGCAAAATATTCACCTTTTAGATAAAACAGAAATTTCTGTTGCAGCCACTGTAATGAATGAATTTTGTTCAGCTTTCTTCTGGAGAGACTGCAACACTCAATGTGAAGAGTGCACATCAAAATGCAACCTCTCCTTTCAACATGAAATGATGAAGATACAGATAACAGTAATAATAATGAAAAGTTTGAGACTAAATATTTAGGGAAAAAAAAGCTAAGAAATCACTTCTTATTGGGAAAATAAGCCATTTGCTTACAAACACATTCTACTTTAACCTTAACATTATGTGACAGACTATTCTTATTTTAATTGGTCTTAATGAGTTCTGGTAACCACTTCAAAAATAACATTACAGCATAGTACCAAAGAACTAATTAGGACCTATTCTACAATGTAGGCTTTGAAGCACGTGCTGACATACAACCTCCCTCATCCCTCTCCCCAGGAAATATACTGAAGCATTATCAGGAACCTATTACGTTCAAAATACTAACAAATGACAGCAAGACAACTCAATAGGTGGCTTACTTTATGTCTCCGTAGTATTAATTATATGTACAAAATCAAGTGACTTAAACTTTCTGAAAAGTTATTCAATCTCTATATCACACATCTGCCTTAAAGGTCTACTGTGACTGAAGAAACCATTCTAGCTGAACTATATAATTTTGCTATCTTTTTAATACACAGTAGCAAAATATAATTTTGGTTGAAGGACTTAATTTTTGATTAAGGAAAAAGAATAGTAAATAAACTGCTCATAAGACAGGGTATGCATACAACTGTGAACAGGACAAACCAGTCCTGATAACAAAGAAGCTGTTTTGTAAGCAACATAAAATGAACAAAGCTGTAACAAGCTGCACACTGTCAGACTACAGCTATGACTGCAAATGTACAATCTGATTTTATCCTATGATCAGAGACTGTGTCTCCCCTTGGGACCAGTGCCTATTGCATGCACAATACGTGGGTAGATACTTGCCACTGGAAGGTATTTGAAAGAGGATTCAGATTTCTTAATATGCTGTCAAGAAGCAGATAATTAGTCACCATGGATTAAAAACATCTAAAATGAATGTAAATAATTTTGACACTCCAGTACCTACTGCTTAGGTGTGGAAAATAGTGTTGATTTTTCTTTCTCAAGAATGAGTGTCTTGAAAATGGATTCAAGTATTTTTGAAATCTCTCATCTGAGCCAGTAATTGATAACTTTATGTTTCTTTTCTATTTTGTGGTACAGATTTCCATTTTACTCACACTGGGTATGTAAGGTGTTACCTTTTGTGTTCCTGTTCAACTGTGTTCTTGATGTTATTATAATCAAGACCAGTCTTGCTGTCAGTAACTTCAGTTTGCCATTATTCTAATCAGGATGCTTGTCCTGGTTTTTAGCTGGGACAGAGCTAAATTTCTTTTTAGTAGCTAGAATAGTGCTGTGTTTTGCCTTCAGCCTGGGATTTGTTATGAGAGAAATGCTGATAACATACCAGTGTTTGCATTTTGTCATTGGAAGTGAAGGACTTATCCTTCCCCCCAATTCTCTCCCCTGTCCCCTGTTAGGGGGGGAAGTGAGCGAATGGCTGTGTTTGGCTGCTAGCCAAGTGCTAGCCATGTGAAACCAGTTTTATGCAACAGCATTATTTCTCCTCAAAAAAACAGGAGAAAGTTTGAGCTCTTCACTTGCCTATCTATACATATAAGATAGAAGGCAATTTTATGAATGAACCACTTAGGACTTCATTCTCTAAGTGGCGGTTTAGAAACAAACATTTTTCTTTTCTTTTTTTTTTTTTTCCAAATTGATTTTTACACCTTTTTCTGTCAAACGTTTACTTATATAGTGATAAGGAAAATGAATCCTCAAGAGTGTCATAGAATTGTTAAGTATCTTTCAGAACACTTACAGACTAGGAGTTGTCTATCTGTATAAATGCCCTAAAACATGTTTCAGAATTCTGTGGTATGCTTATCAGCTATGCTGACACCAAAATTATGTGATATCGATGTATAAAACTGTTTGCACCACCTGTGTTCAAAACACATAGGCATTCTAAAAGCAAAATTTGAAATTTCTCTTTTGCCACAGCAGTATTTAGAAGTTTTTGACACAAAGGTAATAGAAAGCAAATGACATGTCAGCACCGGGGGCTGCCGAATAAAACTAAATCTATTTCCTGCTGCAGCAAAGTTTGGCTTCACTGAACTGCAAATACAAATTAGATTCTACTGAGTCAGTAAAGAGCCTATTACTCTTTCTAGGAAGCCATTAATGAAGTCTCAATTAATCTGAAATAGAGGCATTTTCCTTCACATAATGGATAAAATTCAAAATTATCTAGATTCACCCTTTGCAGCTGCAACATTATGGAAATTTCCTTTTCTCAGTTCTTTGTAAACAAGTCATGTGAACAGCTAATGACTGCTACTGCAATCTCTGTGTCAAACCTGTTCTCTCACAACTTTGCCAAAGGGGTACTTCAGGTCAGCAACAGTGTGCAACTATTGCTTTCACTAGCCTTGTTAGCCTGCTGTCATGCCAGACAGAATTACTGGGGTGCAGGTGGGTTGCTGTAAGGCAGAGAAGAGGTAGTAAGAGTTTTACTTGAACCACCATCCCATTCTCCTGCTCAGTGCTCTCAATTCCCATGTCCCCAGGGCAACGCAGCAGGTACAGTCAGTCTCCCCAAGCCTGTTTGCCAAATGCAGTGAGATGAACAGAAACTGTGACCCACTGTGCTTCATTCAGCTGCAAATATAAAGTATGGATATTTTCTCTTACCAGCTCCAAAAACAGAAACCATCACAATTAGAGGAGGGAAATGAGAAACTGGAGAGGGTGGGGAGCTTACAAACTTTAAACACTGTCATGAGTTGGTTAAAATTATTTCTCAAGCCAACATTCATGTTTCACTGTTATTCAAATCTTATTTCCATCTATAAAGGGTTTGATCCTGTTCTTTATAATAGTCAAAGATAAAAATTCACTTCCTTTAAATTTATTGGAACTTTTGGACCACTTTCCAAAGCATGTATTGGCATGTAATCTGGCTTTGCAGTCAATAGGCTTGTGGTTTCAATACACTGGTTTATGGAAGAAAGAAGTATGCAACTTGGTTCTCATCCATAAACAAGGTAAGGCAATCAGTGGCAATCTTTACAGATCAGACAACACACATAGAGATGTATGTTTACTTAGTCAGTATGAAAGTGATTGGAGAAAACTGGATGCCATGTGCTAAACTAGGCAGCTGCTAAAAAGAGGTTATATTCCTCTTCCTTTTGTTCATCAAGAAATCCACTGTTTTTTTAAATATCAAGTAAGAAACAATGCTACTTCCGGTAAGGAAAATTGAGCATGCATATGTTGTGTGAAAAGGGTGGTAAAGCAATTTAGCAGGAAATAAATCCCCTTGTGTTCCAGCTCACCCTCGGATAACTGGAGGAGCTGAGGGCAGCTAGGCTTAAATCCTGAGTAATGCCCAATTGAGCACTATTGGTCCGACAACTACGGATGCACCGAACAGTGTACTGCACTCTCATACTCACGATTTATGGACCTACACAGCTAAACCTGCAGAATTTAGCAGTGTCCTACTGAGCACAGGTCAGTTGGAGTAGCTGGTTACAGACAGACACGGTCCGGTAAGACACCACAAGTCCTGGCACCTTTAATAGAACAACACGATTAATACAGATTCGTATGGATTGCCAGTGATAAACTACTGTCTGCAGAAGTATGTACAAGCATTAGGGTTACAGGTTACTAGAAGTTTTATTAATTGCTAAAAAGTGACAAGTCACTACAAAGTGCTAAGTTGGTAAAATAATTCTCTAGAGATTTTCTAAGTTTCCTCAGCCATGTCTGAGTCTAGTCTTACCCAAAGGCGTCCCAATAGGGGGGAAGAGAGGCTCAGCCCATCAGCTGATCCTGAGGGTCAGAGGTCTGTGATGGATTTGTCCCTGACTTGTCAGTGATGGCACCTTCCCTGACCGTGATGGTGTCTTCCTTAATTCCCTCCTTTCTTGGGGCTATTCTTATACTATTTTTTTACCTGCAAGGTGGAGCTTGATTGACTCTAGTCATACCTTTACAGTGACTTCCAATCAAAACTTAGAGATGTGCTCTGTAAGGGGGAAAGAAGGGAGTCAGTGGTATGGAGTTATGGTTTTGTCAAGGTCCACAAAGGAAGGTAGTTGTCAAAAGGGGCGCCAGCTGTTGATCCAGAATCACTAATAGACTACACTTCAAGCCTTGTGGAGTCAAAACTGTGACTGGTACAGGAGTTGGAGAAGGAGCCACTTTTCCCATCTCCTGTACAGATAAACAGTCCAAAGGAAGGTGATGTTAGAGGAATTCCTGGCATACCAGCTGTGTTTTTCCCCTGGGATTGTCCTCGACACTGTACCTTTCCTTAGTGTGTGGACACAGCCATTTTCTGATTTTTAGTTACCTCCAGCAATTACTCCATAGCATAACACAATGTCCATATTTACCTCATTCTCTCCTTCAAAACGACTATGGAATATTGGAACGACCAGCTTATTCAAACTCTTACTCACAACAGAATTTTAAACATGCTGCTCCACTGCAGTGAAATAGTGATACTTCCTTGACTTCAGGATGGAGATCTCAGGGCCCTTGTTCCATTTCCTTGAGATAATCTGTATTTTATGTTTAAGTACTCAGTTTAGGAACAATAAATAGGTCATGTAACCAATACCTTTGGTCATTCCACAAACTGCACAGAGAGAAGATTTTATTTTTTTTTAGACAAGGTTGTTAAACTGTAATAGAATTGTTTCTTAACAACATTAAAAAGAAAATTTTCTTCATTGTTTTTGAAGAGGTTTATACTGAAAACAGTTGAATCTAGTGGTTAAACTATAGAAATATATTTATAGCTAATATTTTGACCTGAGCTACTTACAGCTCAAGTTCTTTCACAGAATTACATTTCAAAATTCAGTTAACCCTTAAACTTAAAACAAACAAGTTTGGTAATGAGTTAGAGATTTCACATCTTCGTAGCAAAAGGTAAAAACATTCTTTGAATACAATTACCTCAGTCTGTGATTGAAGCCAGTATGCAATAAAATACTTCAAAGTTTTCAAAGGTTGACACTTTTGGTCTGATATTACTTTTCCATTGCCTTCTCACTGATATTCCTTATTTTTTAGTGAACAACTCAGGATAAGGAAATTCATGTGAGAAACTTCTCTTAATGCCTATCAGCACACGAAAGCTGTAGGAAGATATTTTGTTCTGTTTCTCCTTTGAAGATTTAAAATTACCATTTCACAGAAGGTGAAAGTTTTAGAACTGTCCCTACAGTTTCATTTCACCCTGATACACAACCCATAATTTATACTATGCTGTCATATTAAATGAGGACATGATTCCCCTGAGATAGGCACAATCAACTTAACACTGCTAAAAGTTAGTGGTATTGTTTCTTTTGAAGACAGGACAGAACAACAAAGCCCAATGGAGGATTCTAAATGGCAAGAACCATTGACACAAATTCATTGTCTCTTTATATTTTGAGAAAAAATGTGTTTTACTCCAACAGTATATCAGTGAAGAGAGGTAAAGGACCTCATAGTTGTAGCAACTCTTCAGATCATTCAGTTCGTCTGCTTTCACTGTACCAAGACATTGTTTAAGTCTATTATTGCACCAAATGAGAAGGGAAAAGTCTCTTTGATTTTGGTCTCAGGTCATCATTTGTGTGAATGATCTCACCTGAAACTAGATATCAAGCTGCTTCTTTCTCCTAAAGAATCTGCTTCCAGTCTTCCAGTCTCCATATGACTTCTAGTGAACTTAAGAACAACTATTATTAGTGTGTTATAATTAAAGCTATTGAAAACACATGGCCCAATATGAGATGGACACTCAAATTAAGTTTTTTTACAATTACTGAAATACTGGTTGCAGTGAGGTTGAGGACCACTGTAACTACGTCTTCCTCCCCCAGGTAAGTAAATTAATTCATTTACACATGGTCAGCATTCCTCAGCAATGACCATGTAGTTTTTGTAAAAAAATGTTTACACCTCCAGCTTTAGTAGCACTTCTTAGATTCTCAGGCACATCAACAGTAAATGTAATTATGCTTCCATGACTGTTGATGCCAAAAGGGAATAAATGTAATATCTGAGACTAGTCACAGTTTTGTGTAGTGCAGGCTGCTGTTTAATGTGGAACATTCTTTGCAGTCACCTTTTATTCAGTTAAACACAGCTCATCCCTTCCTATGTATTTAAGTGCCAGCTACAGATATAATATACAGATATCATTAGCATTACAAAATTATTTAGACAGAACTTTTAAAAACCCTCTTATTCAGAGGGGGTGGCAATATGTCAGCAGCAAGCACTTTTGATTATAATAGCTGTTAAGGTGTATAAGAGGATCATAGAATCAGTCCTCAGTAGACTACACGCCATACAGGATGACAGCATCGGTAAAACTGGACCAGCCCGATAAGACATATCCTATATCATTAGTGAACAGAAAGGATTTCTTGAGCTAACAGTGAAAGAAAGCTTGTAGTCCTCTTGTTTTGAAACACCAGACTGAAGAAGTCAATTATAGGGGAAAAAAAAAAGAAAATAAAAAAAAAATCCAAATCTCCATCAGATCAGCTTTCAACAGAGAAGGCATGATTCTCCATACTGTACAAAGTTGGTTTTGTTGCCTTCTTTTCATGTACTTATGTTTTTTATACCTTTAGTATTTTGGTTTCCTGACTTTAGAGTTCCTTTAGTTCAATAATAAATTATAATACATAATAAAGTAAAACAAAGACAAAATGAAAATAAGCTGCTGACAAAGCAGTAAAGAAAGAAATATAAATATTTTTTTAAAAAACCTAGGTAAACCTACTTAAGGATACACATTACAGAGGAGCATTTCTGACACTTCCATTACAACAAAAATCAGAAAATCTGAGCAATGGATTGTCCAGAGGCAGACAAGAGTCATGTAATTTAATACATACTTAGTATAGAACTATTTTATATATTTATTATATATTGTATATTTACTGAAACAAGCACATACAAAAACTCTGGTGCTATAACCCAGTTTACCAACAGTTAATTTATGAGTTAAAACAGCTTTACTTTTCTAAGTGTAAAAATAAGACATTGTTATTAATGAGCAGTAGTGATTCTAGGTTATTTTCCAACAACTGTTTCTTATTTAGCACAAACACACCACACATATATGTAGGGGTACCATAATAACAACCCTATACTCAAGCCCTCAATCAATATTCTACTTGCAAAACAGTTTTTTGATTAACTGATTTTGCCCATCACCTGTCTGTTACCATCCCTCCATTGGAAGTCCTAACACTTCTACCCTTTCCTCAGTTGTTCAAGACAGTTAATGCAAGTATTCTGAGAAACAAAAACCAAAAATAGCTAAGTTTTAGTTTATGCAGGTGGCTGGAGTCAATCTGGTTGATTTTGTCTGAAACAGAGTAGGGAAAACTTATGCAACTGACCCAGAAAAAAACGTCGAAACAGTAATCTTCAGCTGATGAGAAGCAATGAGCAATTGGAGATAGAAATGAAAAGACAATAGGATCTGTCTATGACCTCTATCTCAGCAGACAATAGAAGTCTAAGTATGCTTAGAGACTGAAGATCGATACTGATTTCCACAGTTTAGCCTCATTTTAGCATGGATCTGCCATTTACCATCTAAGTTATAGACATGATTGTGATTTTATCTCTGCATATCAAATAGTATTTTGACAATGGTGACTGTCTATTTATTTAGTTATTCTTAATGTGATAACTCTACTTGCCAGAAAGTCCTACAGGCCAAAGATTAAGCGCATTTATGTTCCAAAACCCCACAGTGCTGCTTCTCATATGATCTCTTATGCAAGCAAATCAATTATCTTAGTCTCTGTGAGCATAATATTCACACTCCAATAAGGCCAGAAATCCATACTAAGGAAAAAATAGTCAGGCTTGTTATCATCCTCTGCAATATGTTGGTAAGAAAAGATGCATCTGTGATATTAACTCCCTCCTATTATGTAATAGGGGAACACAGATGCATCAAGGCTTATAGTTCCCTGGATTTTTCCCTAGGTTCCCTGGATTTTCTTTTTTTAGAAATTTTACTGTAAAATTATGTCCTGTTTAATAAACCTAAGGGGGGACTCATATCTATGCATTTCTACAGATATTATGAACCAGAATCAAGGTAGAGAATACATTTATTCATTCACAAAAAGGATGCTCTAGCCAGATCTTTTCTTAAGGGTTTCATTCTGATTCTGTATTACAATAATATACCTCACTTAAAAAAAAAATTAAAACGGCAGCAGGAAGCTATGTGATAAACTATTAATGGGAATTTGAGCACATTCGTATGCCCTTAGAACTGCTCAGGGTGATTTTTAAAATATGTGAAGTCAACAATGAACACAATGAAAATTGTACACTGAAACTTGACTAAAATTGATGAGGCACAATTACTTTTCCAGATTAAAATGGGTTAAAAAAAAAAAAAAATAGAAAGGTTCTGAATAAGGCTGAACTAAGAGTGACAAGCTATGGGCAACCTCTTTGAACGTGCCTCTTTCCACACTGCTCATCACCACCATAGCAAACATCTAAAGAAAGTCCACAGCTTTAGGCAGAACAACCTGGTCCATCAGTTTTAAAGTAAGCAATATATCCTCACACTAATGGAAATTATTACTATTTTGACGCATCATTTAAGTTTTACTATACTGAGATTGTCAGCAATATTAGTAATAAGCCTACTGAAATCCTGAAACTATTATGTTTGACAGGTTTTCTAACAATAAAATTAATCTTAAAAACTTCTCAAAAATAAAAACAACCTCTCAAAATTGCTGAAGTTTCATGCTGAATAAAAATCATTATTACTTTGATGGGGATGCTGTGATGGTATAGTGGGATAAATAATATAGCCCAGCACCTCTGACAGTTAAACTTACTCTTAAAAAAATAAGAATACAATAAACATTGGAAGGCTCAAAACAGGCCTAGTGGTTTAGAAGACAGATCCTTGCCTCAGTGCAGAAGGTCTATGAACTACATATAAACAAATTAATTTGTCAGTATAGAATTTAAATAGTTTACAGAACACTGAGCCAATTCTCTCCCTTAGAGTGTGGATCACAAGTTGATAGTACATCTTTGCAAATATATAAGCAAAATGTATTTTATGTGCTAAAAGCAATGATCAATTTTGAATTATTTCCATATTTTCAAACAAAACAACAGTTTAACTGAGCACATTATACAATTTTTATTTGGGAAAAAGTTACCTGATACATATTTTCTTGAGAGACAAAAATAACTTCTTAGGCTGTGATTTTGAATGTAATTCTAAAGGTGGCAGTTTTTATGTCAATTACAGTCAGAGCTAGCATGTATGTTTGAGGGTTGAAGGAACCCTTCATATATCACAAATACACCCATGAGCTTTGAAACCATAGCTGACACAAGCTTGCATGGACTGGGGTCTCAAGCATTCTGGCAGTGTGAAAGGTCATATCCAGTGGTCTTATGTCATTACACAGCAAGCCAAGCAATTTCTTGGGAAAAGCACAAGTATGCAAACAGACTGAAGAAAGGAAGGACGTTCCACTGTGCCTTTCCTTCATCCAGTGTTCTTGCCACCTCCACCACTATTACCACAATTCATATTACACTCCTCCAACCCTTAAGTTTTTCATAGGTGTAATCCAGGTGTGTATATCTACACTACCCACCTGGTTTGTACGGAAGACAGCTGGAGTCCGGCTAAACAGAATGAAGCTGAGACTACGTTGCAGATTCTTAGTTTACAGAAAGAAAAAAAAACAAAAACAAACCAACACAGTCTGGAAGTTTATTCCTATGACGAACAATCTAAATAACTATGAAAGAGGGAGAAAAATGTTGTTTCAGCACCAGAAAGATTGCTCACTAACTTCTGATCTGATCACATTCATCCTTCTTACAGATTGAGAAATAATAGACAAAATGAATGCGTCTCAGCATTTAGTCAGTAGGCTGGGTTTGAAAAGGTAGCAGTTGGAGCATGAGGGAGGTCAACAAGGAGGAGGAAAATTATAAAATATATTTTTACTTTAACACTGAAAGTCACTACAGAAAAACAATCATGGAATCAAATACCCTTATTAAAAGGATTTTTGTAAAAATGACTGTACTTTGAGTCAGACTTCTAAGACACATTTATATGTAAATCTATACTATGCTATATCTTTATTTTTAAACAGAACTAATGTGACAAATAGTTTCAAAGTGTTAGTCTTTATTTAGTAATCAACACATGCCTCGTGTTCCACATTTTTTTTCATTCCACACTACATGACAGTAACCTAACAGAACACAGCTCACTTTCTTCTTACTCAACACTAGTCTTAAAAATGAAGTACTAAAACTAGCCAATAAAAACAAACAATAAAAGAACTTACTGTGTAGCAGTACTGATCCATAACTCTCCCTGGCTACTAACACCAAAGAAAAACAAGAGTAATAGTTTGTACATAAGATTATAGTGAATCATTTTCAAATTTCAATCTTATCTACCAGATAGAAAAATATTCTAAGATGAGTCTGTCTTGTGTGAAATAACCAGGGAGCTGAGTTCTCTGGTTTCCAGCAAATTAGCTAGAACTATAAACAGGAAGCTATCACAGGAAAAAGTCCAGCAACAGAAAGCCTGTGGATTTTCAAAATGCTATCCTAAGTGCTATGATCCACTTACATAATTTCTCTATTAACTTGTAAGTAGCGTGCAAAGTTCTTGCATAGATGTGAACAGTAGGGAAGTTCACCCATAATAAACATGATAAATATTTCAGCCTGAATATATGCAAGTGGAAATTATTATTTGATTCAATATTTCACTTAGAGTCTGAAAAGGCAGGTTACCATATTTTGAAATCCCCCTGTGCAAATTCTCACTCAACTCTTTTCAGTTCTATGACCAAGAACCTAAATTATGGAAAGGAATAGAATCTAATGACATATTGAGCTTAGACGTATTGTAAAGATGTCTATGAATTGGCAGCATACAATTAGAACTTCAAAAATAAAACAGCACAAAAGCACATATGCTGTATGCATTTTAATTTTCTATTTTATGCCACAGTGGCTGTGTTTTGTGGTCTCAACTGAAGAGTTAATTACAGCTCCTCCCTTACTCAAAAGCCACCACCAAAGAGATCTGCAACAGCATTCATCAGTATTCAAAAGGTATGGGGATGAGGTAAGAAGGCCTCAGAACTGGGGAATTTCTGCAAGTAGGGGAGATGGGAATAATAGCTCTTAAGCAATGAGTTTAACTCACCCTTCCATACAAGGCCATAGAGTCCTGTATTTTGTTGAGTTTCTACAAGAGTCATGGAGCAAGGTGCCTTGCACTGCAGCAAGTATCTTCATAAATGACTAATATTGTCAGCTTTATATGATGTTCGTAATTCAGTCATTTGCCTAAAATAAATTATCCATGGCTTAGTTTACATTGGCACATGTTGTGATACAATGCTGCTTGCTATAAAAAAAAAACAGAGGGAGAACGGCATAACTCCTCTGCTGAAAGAATCTGCCCTTCTATGTGTGTATTTTTTAACTCCAGTGAATAAGTAGCAATGACAAGTTATAATGATTAAAACCTTCTTCTCCAGGAAAGTGAAAGCTCACAAATGAGTACAAACTATTTTTAACATAAATAAAAAAGCCAAATATGGAAAACTCAGAGCCATTTGTGATCTTGTTTAATTTTACAAAAAAAACCCAAACCAAGCTTATGATCCAAACCTACTCCAATACCAGCACTGTGCAATTTCAACAAAGCTGAATTTAAAACTACATTTAACTACTGACAGATGTGTACCTACAACTCTTCAGTGATGACAGTTCAGACTTAATAACTACAAGATAAAATGGACATAGTGCAATGGGTAAGTAGAGAAAAAAACTTTTTTTGAGGAAGAAATAGAGTCTTCGTACAAGGAGCAGAGAAGCACTTGGTCCTTTTTATCTTTCCTTCCTTTCTCTCTAGGGTCAGACTGATGAAAGAATCAGGCTCTACCTGATTATTGCCATGTCCCTGTCTGATCCAACAACATAGAAAGTAGAGAAGTGATACACACACCCAGTCAAAAGTCATTTTCACACAAACATAGCTACACTTTGTGGAAGGACTGGATTTTTGAAAACAGAAAAACAAATGTCTAATAAACAAAATTTGCATCACTCACAACATCAAAATATCTTTACTAATGTCTTTTTCTCTTTTTTTAGGTAATAGTAGATTAATTTATTTAATAAGGTTTTTGTTGATCTGTTTTCTTGAGGTAAATACACAGTAGGCACTTCATACTTGTTCTTATTACTACCTTTTTAGTTTTGATATCATTGGGTCTGTATCAGTTTTCTTGCAGACATGGAATATAGAAGCTTTTTTAGTAGAATCAGATTCTTCATCACATGCTAATAATCTTTTTCAGATATCCACATACCTGGGGCCATTACATTTTGATCAGCACATGACTAAGTTCAACACTCCCTTCAAAGCACAACAGTTAATGAAGTACAAAAGAACCAGTATTTGCCAATCAACTTGTTTATTCAGGGGTACCACATGTCACAAGTTATGTCTGTTCTAAAGGGATTTAAATACTAGCCATTTGAGTTACAAAGGCATTGGGAGGCCTGGACCTATTACATATAAAGTCATTCTAAGGAATATCAGTAGACCTGAAAGCATCAGGATTTAACATCATCAAGCCCTTATATTTGGTTTGATAAATAATTATAACAGCTTAAAAGTATTCTGAACTTTGTACAAAGTCATATCTGTCTCACAGCTATTAGCTAATAAGCCATTCTAGCAGCTGTTATGTACTTCTCCATCAATTTTACATTTTTGACTATTTTAGTTAATCTGTAACTATCAGAACACACATTATTTCTAACACAAAAACCAAACCAAACCAAAACCAGAAAACAAGACAAAAAAACCCCAAACCAAATTCTGAAACAAACAAACAAAAAAAAGGCATAGCTAGATACAAAGCAGCAAAACTAGGCAAAAGGGAACACATATGATAATTCAAGCCAGATACTATTTTCTACCTGTTTTGCATTGTAGTTTATGTTGTGTGAAGTAATGCTCCACTTGCTAGTGAATTTTCTGCCTTCCCTCAGTGTAAAAAATCATACCTGTAGGACTGTGCAGCAGTGAGAGGATGTTTCCTGATACCTATGCATTTGGAGCAAACTACTTTTGCATAGAGAGATTAATGAATCACTTTTAAGAGATTCATTGCATTACCATGTCTAGTTTGTTCTGTTTGGCAAGTTCAACATATATGTGTGTTTTGATGCACTTTTTCACTTGGTTTAGTGAAATAGTATAGCAGTAGTATCTAGTATAGCAGTACATAAAGCATGAATTCTGTGAGAATTGTGGTGAAATACAAAATTCACTGCCATCAGTGTGAAGCTTCTGTTGCAAGGACAAGGTAATGTCTGTGTGTGCTGCAGGTATATTTTCTGTTTTGTGAGTGAGACATCGTGTGTCATAATATCTGGATTCTCATCAATGCTAATAGGTTTAGTATTTTAAGATCCTAATTTACCATTATACCATTCCTATTTGATTCCAGGGACCTCTTAAAAAAAACAAGATGGAATATTTATTCAGGAGGTAGAACTTCTGTGTAAACTGAACTTTCACTTCATTGTAAATATATAGGTAAAAAAGTATAAATTATATGACTTGCTGTTGCACAGAATATACAGAACTGTGGAAAGACTATGCAATAAAAAGCAAAGAAATAAAAATGAGAAATGATCATTATCAAGTGATATGGATTAATTCTCCTTACAGTGTGTTATCAAAATCACAAGGGCTTATATATTTATACATATATAAAATATAATCTATATAGGTTACCCAAATAGATATTATGCTTCCCACGTACTCTTCTGTAGCTGCATCCACTCCTAGTGTGATAATTTTTAGTATTTTAGGTAGACTACAACATTAGAAAATGAGGCAGAAAGAGGCATCAGGAGATTTTTCTATACTTATGCCAGTAGAAAACATCAGTAATACCAACATCATTTGTGGTATATGTGTCTCATCTATTCTTAAAAATCCCCATTAGCAGGTCACTACAATTTCTCTAAGCAATCTATTCTTGTTCATTATTGTTTTGATAATAAAATAATTTGTATTTCTACATTGAAAAATAGATATGACTTGGAATAAGTAAATGTTTAGTCTTAGGAAAACTTGAAATATTTGGACTTTTTTTTCCCTCTAATTAAAATATAAAAATTTGAGGAATTACCATGGAAAGTTCAAATTTTATAGAATAATGCTTTCTAAATTAAAAAAAAAAATCTGGATGTTTTAATATTATTTCCTCCTGCTAAGGATTGTACCATTTTATTTACCAGTAGATTACAAATATAAAATTATTATTTGTCATACAAGAATTTGCTTTTAAGCATTAGGAGACCAAGGAGACCTTTCTTAGTAACAGGAACTCACTATATATTTCATCTGATCTATTTCAGAATGGAGGGGTTTGGGGTTTTTTTGTTTTGGTTTTTTTTTTTTTTTTTTTTTTTTTTTGGTTGGTTGTTTTTTCTGAAAGTGCAATTTCTTTCTACTGACTGTATGTGAGAAACTAGTTCTGATACCTGTGTTATGAGCATTTAAATTTCGAAAAGACAAACCCTATTCAAGCCACCACTGCTATTGTTTGACATTTTTTCATGAAGTACTTTACTATTTTTCAGGAACAACATCAGTGTCTCAGGTGAACTCCCAGACTGAACTAGTATTGCTGCACATCACACCTGGCTATTTTGCCACCAACCTCAATGTGCCTCTTGCTGTGTGAAGTCCTTTCGAGCAGTAACTCCCCTGCCAGCCTGAGCAGTATTACAGAATAAAGAGTTCTCAGTGTCACAGCAGGTGAGGCAACTAACAGAGACTTCAGTCCTTAGTCTCTAGTTCTTACTGAATTTTAAAGAAGTTCTTATTTCAAGCTTTTCTTTATAGAGTTATGAAAAGTTTCCTATATATGAGTATATATCCAGGATGGAAAATGGGTGGTGCTCAGAAAATCAATTATTACAGATGTGTTTCTGGTATGATTTGAGACCATAAGGCTTTTAAGTGCACTATGTTCTGAAACGTACATGAATTTTCACACACAGCCTTTCTGAGAACTCAGGACTCCCATAATTCTCTTTTCATGACTGATTAAACAGCACTTTATAGGACTTTGATTATATTTTATGTACAAGCTCTGTACTACACAGTGACTTTTCCTCCCTGTTTATTTTTCCATTAAGAGGTCTCAAGTGGGCTTTTTTGGCACTTCCTAGCTGTGTCAGGTAATCTCTGCTTAAAGGTTCTGCTCCTCCAGTTTGAACAGGCAAACTGGGATTGATTATTCTAAATTATTCAGTGCTTCTGCTACCTCTGAGTGATACTTGTAGATCTGTCGGCACGATATACTGGAAAAGGGCTTTTATAGGCTTTCAGGCATTCTGATAGGCTTCCCAACTCCTGATGATAGACATCATGCATACCTAGCAGCTTCAAACCTTGTGGCCTGATCCCGTATTTTTCATGCATCCAGGACTCCAACGGGATAATATTCCACTCCCTGGAACCAGGCACCTGTGCAAAACAGATCTAATGCATTACAGAGCATCAGGACCCCACTGATTTCACTAGAATTTTTGAATGCTTTTAGGTGTATTCTTTCTTCTTGCCTGCTGAAATGCCTTGATTTTTTTTTCCAGGGTTCTGCGGTCTGGAAATGTTTTTTTAGTCCTATTGACATTACATGTTTGTTTTTAAATGGTCAAACAAAGCAGGATTTAAAACCTGATTAAAGAATTTGCCTAGAGTATTAGTTGGAAAGATTCTAAAATGCTCAAAGAATAAAAATATTTTTAAAAACCAGTAACCCTAGTAAATATTATTTCTCAGAAAACGTTACAAGTTAGCATCAGAGTGTTACTGGTTTTTTGTAATTAAAAACAAGTGAGGTTTGGAATTTTGTATTTTGGAAGGGCTGCTTGTTTTGAAAGATAGGATAGAAAATTAAAATTAGGAAAATTTTAAAGTAAAAAGAAAAAATAGCAATTGCACTGAAATAAATCAGGAGTAAATTGTTTTAAATATGTTGAGTATATATGCTTTAGAACAAATATAATTCTCTGCAGTTCATAGCTTACTCAGTTTGAAATATGATGTGGGTATCCTTCAGCAGCTATAGTCAGAATGAGACAACAGATAAATCAGCAAAAGACAAATGTCAAATAGTAGGCAAATGAATTTCTGAAATGGCTTTTCAACTTAGCAGATATATCAATCATAACACAATTGTTGCAGTTTAGCAATGATACAAGAAATATGACACATCAGCTGAGCCAAATCTTAAAAGAAAGCTTTTTGAAATATTATTTAAACATTTCATTTATATATCTCTTTTGGTAAGCAATGCATGAAAATAATGTAAGTAGTTTAAAAATACATAACACTTTCTGCCATTAAGATGTGGTTTTCTCCATATTTTGACCCATTTCATTCAGACAATTTACTAACTAATATAGTGAGTGAATTCATAGTAATTAATGGGGACTCACACAGGCCTATATATGCCACAATACAACCCATGGTAGCTTGCCCATTCCAATTTACATGGTTACAAGTTTTACCACTTTGATGGAGCTGATTACCCCTTTCCTTTCTCTTTCTATGTACTTTGTATACATTTTCCTGATTTTAATTTGTCAAATAAAATGTTTTCATATATTTGCAAGTGGAGATATAGGAAGAAATAAAGTCCAGCCAGAGAAACAGGCAATGAACAGTTCAGTTTCTTATGATTGCTCCGGACAAGAATTGTTGTAACTGAGAACATAACTTAACTAAATAAGAGCAAAATGGTACTGAAGAATTTGCCAAGAGTGGAAAATTTAAAAAGGCTTTTATTCTTTTGAAGAGGTGCATTGTAAAGGAGTTAAAAATAATTTGTTATTAGAAATATATCTGTATAGCCCTACAGCTCATCATTATATTATTTGGGGGTCAAGTTAATGATTTCCCTTATGGAGGTGGGGAATTAAGGCACCAAGTAGACCAACATACCCAAGATCATACAAACATTATGCTAAACCAGGAACTCACCACAGATTGCCTTTTTGTCTGACAAATTATCTACTCCTTTGTCTCCCTTATATGTCTCAGAAAATGTAAATTGAAAAATATTACCCAAATTATAATGGGTGACAGTGGAAAGGCCACATCCATCCATCTATACCAAAAGTGACACACTTTCGGTAGATTCATTAACCTGTGATAACACTCATGAGATGGATAGTTGTGTACTACTACTTTTGGAGTTTTGTTGAGTGGTTCTTAACATTTTGACAAGATCATCACTATTTCCTCTAAACATCAGAAGTCAACAATAAGCCTCTCTTCTTACGTGACTTACAGTAATAAGGCTGCAGATGCTCACAAATCTCTGTTAAACCCTACATATAATGCAAAGCATTTTCTTAAATAAATTTGTTTTCAATAGCTCCCATTCAAACTTTTATACATTTTATTTTTAGAATAAGCATAACATTTTCCCAAAGCTTCTTCACACTGTGTCCACAATTTTTTTCAATTTATTACATCTCAAATCATTGCAGTCTGCTGCATACTCAGTTTTCATTATTTCATTCAGTAACTGTCCAATTTAGTATTTTAAGCAAAAGCAGTTTTGCAGCAGAAGTATGTTCCAAATCTATGTTGATTTAAGTTTTACAGAATTAGATAGCAGCATGTTGAATTTGTATGCATACATACTTTATCATTCAATCTTTTCTTGCATTAACAGATTAGTATGGTTTTGTACCCTTGTAGTTATCTGCTACCTCGCACTGCGTGAAGAAGGAAGAAAAAGAAAGAGAAAAGGAAGAAAAAGAAAAAGAAAGAGAAAAGGAAGAAAAAGAAAAAGAAAAAAGGGAAAGGGAAAAGGGAAAGGGAAAAGAAAAAGAAAAAAGGGAAAGGGAAAAGGGAAAGGGAAAAGGAAAAGAAAAAGAAAAAGAAAAAGAAAAAGAAAAAGAAAAAGAAAAAGAAAAAGAAAAAGAAAAAGAAAAAGAAAAAGAAAAAGAAAAAGAAAAAGAAAAAGAAAAAGAAAAAGAAAAAGAAAAAGAAAAAGAAAAAGAAAAAGAAAAAGAAAAAGAAAAAGAAAAAGAAAAAGAAAAAGAAAAAGAAAAAGAAAAAGAAAAAGAAAAAGAAAAAGAAAAAGAAAAAGAAAAAGAAAAAGAAAAAGAAAAAGAAAAAGAAAAAAAAGAAAAAGAAAAAGAAAAAGAAAAAGAAAAAGAAAAAGAAAAAGAAAAAGAAAAAGAAAAAGAAAAAGAAAAAGAAAAAGAAAAAGAAAAAGAAAAAGAAATGCATTCATGAAAAAAATACTGCTTTCCAACTGACAGAACACAGAGAAGATACACATTATAACCAAATTTCCAAAGAAGATGCTTTGAAAAAAAAAATTCTTTTAATTTAACTTCCTCAAAACTTAAAAAAATAGACTTTTATTTGAGAGCTATTATGCATTAAACTGGGTCATAATTCAACCAAAGATGAAAGACAAATCTGCACTTAGAAAACAAAGTGAAACAAAGACTTAAGGGATAAATAAATGATGGGGAAAAGATAGAGAACACAGGTTTGGTACCCTGAAACATCTAGATAAGAGAACAAAAGTCAGTGAGTAAATTCTAATAATCAGAGGTGGAAAATGGAGGTAAAAGGGTGTAAACACCATCAGCTCCAAAAGAGAATTTAAAAAGGCACTGCCTATAGCAAACCCTCTAGCCAATGCAAGAACAACCCAGGAGGCAGGAAGTGGTCTCATTAGTGCAATCAAAGGTACTTTGTTTCCTCTTTAAGGATTGTATATGAGTGGAGTGTTACATTAGTATTAGTCCATGGAAAGCCATTTTTTAGAATTCTGTTTATTTCTTGTCTTTTTTCTTTTTTTTTTTCCTTTTTTTTCCTCCAGCTGCTCCTTCAATTACCCAGTGGTAGATATCCTTTACACAGTGACACAATCCCTCTGGATGACTCTGCTCTATTATCCTACTACTGTTTTCACAGATCTGAACTAAACCCACTTGAGATATACATTTTCCTTATCTCACCCAGTAAAAAGTAATCCAGTCAACATTCTACTTAAACTACCTTGTTGGACAGTTTTAATGGCTAGTTGGAAATCCCTTGACATAAGAACTCTTTCTTTTTCTTTTTTTTTTTTTTTTTATTTTCCTCAAAATACATGTACCTTTATCCAGTTATGACACTACTTATTTTGAACACTTCCCCATCCATATAAAGAAAAGCACATTGGTGACAGAAATCTACAAGCTTGGAAAGAAAACTTATATTTGGATGAATGCTGATGTGTGGTTAAAACTATTGGACACATTATCTTAGGAATCAAGAATTAACAGAGATTGGGGATAGAAATATAGATTGCAGAAGAAAGAAGTTCATATACGTGGCTTATTTACATAGACAAATATCTCTGCTTTGGAATAACAAATTTTCCTGTCTGGATAAACATCTAAAACTTCAAGGTATGAACTTGATTAATTTGAGTAAAGAACAATGATTCCACCACCTACCAGTCTATCAAAACTGATCACTCATCTTAGCCCCTATATTTCCTTCCACGAATGCCAGCAGCAGAATTTATTTTTAACTGGAGCTTTTTTAATAGTTTTATTGTAAATATATATAAAAGCTTGTACTTACACATCTCCTAAAACAATTCTGGAATGCTAGTATAGAGAGTTGATATTTTAATATAAACTGGTTAATTTTATTTAATATAAAAATTTAGTCTACACAGAATCGCATGTAATTAACACAGAATTGTTTAGCTTAATAGAACTGCAAAACCATTCAATTAGCATATTCCAATTCTTAAAAAGCTTCAGATACATACCCCTGGGTATTTTTTATTTGCTAGGTTTTTCTAAGATTATGGATATTTATATGAGAATCAGATGTTTGTGTAAGAATCAAAGGTATTAGTTCCCCATACAGTATTAAAAAGGCTATTGGTTTTGTTTTATTACAGCTGTTAGCTTGAATATTATAATACAGGGATATGCTTTAGCTTTCTGATTTTGTTTTACCACTTTCTAAGAATCTGTTTTTAAAAATGGGTTTCAAATTATCTCTATTGTTCTCATGCCAGCAGTTCTTCATAATGTATATAAATATAATGACAGAAACCAAAATATCTTGCCCTCAGCAGGGATAAAAATATTGTAGTACCAAGTTGCAGGTAAAGTACACTTCACAGTTCATAGTTGCACTGTGGCTTTACTCATAAACACTGTAAAATGTTTTGGAAAGAAAGAAAGAAGTAGAAATAAAAGTGGTTTTGTGACTTCAGGGGAAAAAGTCAAGAATAAGTTTTAAAAGTGAACACTTCTATCTGGAGATAAAAATGTTTGTATCAAACAAAATATAAACTGTATGCTTGAAATCTTCCACAGGCCTGAATATCTTATTTCTGCAAACATGTCAATGCAGAATTTTGACACTCTAAGTGACTTATGCCTACCCTGGCAAGAGATATATGAAGTAATTTAAATATGCGTAAGTATAATTTATGAAACAGCTGCACAGAGAAACAGATTTCATCAGAAACCCTACACAGATCTTAGTTATTTTTGTTATGTTTGATACCCGCTGCCAATATTTCATGTGCAAATATCTCTCAAAGCCTCCAAAAACTGACATACAACACAACAGATGCATCAGCATATCTTTAGATAAATTTATTATGCAGCCAGAACTGTTATTTCACTCTTCATGGCTGTATTGTCACTTACTCATCCAGTTTCTATAATGATTTAAAGAATTCATAGTAATAAATTTCATTAGAAATCATGATTTTTAGGTTCTAAACTAATTACATATTTTTCTTGCATTGCATCTTTCTATAGTTATATTTTTTCCACTATTTCAAACTATTCTTCCTCTTTTAATACTCATTATATATAACTGCAGGATTAAAACATTAATTTTTTAAGTTCAACATCAGTTATACATTTCATAAAGCTGAGAAAAAGCCAAAGCACATGCTGTGTTTCTATTTAGAATTTTGTTCTATTAACATCTCATTCCCTCATAAGAGACAGAGGATTCAGAATTATGAAATTTCAGGAGAAAAAAAAGAACATTTTGTAAGTACCTAAATATTTGCTTTGATCTCTGAAATAGAGACTATCTTAAAGTCTCTTGAACTAGTCAAAATGAATGATAAATAATTTTACAAAAGAACCAAAATGAAAAAGAAAACTCCAAACATTCTCACCATAGCTATGATTCATAGGAAGTCAAGACCTGCACAACAGAAAGCTAATACAAAACTGGGAGCCAACCAACAACTATTGCTTTCACAGCGGTGTCTATAAATAAATTCCTAACGTATAAATAAAATAGTATGATTCCAACTTTCAATTCAGTTGAAAATGTTTCCCAGCATTGTCTGCATAGAAGATGTCAGTGACAAGGCTGGAGCTGTCAGTATCAGATTACACAAAGCAATGGTCGGTGTGATGTAGTTCTCACAGTCAAAACAGTACAAAATGTGGGTACACTGCTCCAAGGTAAAGATATCTAAATTAACTTGAAATTCTCCACATAAAGACATTGGAACTTCTAAGTAGGAAGGGGACCCTGAGATCATCTTGAGGATATCAGAGTATAAAATGGAAACAGACGTAGAAATAGTCAAAGTGTGTCAAGAACAAATCAGTAAACATGACATAGTTCAAAAAGTATCAAGAAAGTTGGTGACAAAAGACTACAAAAAGCAGCAGCATTATCAGTCTACAGAAAATCAGTTAAAATACACTAACTTTTTTTGTTGAATGATAGTGTCAAATATCAGAACTATGGCTGTTTTCTATTGAACAAAGTCAAGTTCAGATAAAGTAAGCCACACAGAGCTAAGAGAAAGGAAGTAAATAAACCAGAACCAAAATTAGCTCTGCAAAAATGTCAGGAACAAAACAAAACAAAACAAAAATCACAAACCCCAAAACTGTAATGAAACAGAGAACAGATGAAGCAGCTGTTAAAAGGCACAGTGATAAAAGGTTTTATGGGTTCAGTAAGTTCCAAGTGAGCTGTTAAGCTTCCACCACCCAGACAGTCTGCCCAAGAGAAAAAGGTTAAGAAGTTAGTAGAAGAGAAGACATGCCAATTCGGAGAATAGTTTCAATACCGGATAAACAGATAAACATCAGAAAATGAAATTTTCTCTGATAAATTTACCTCACAGAATTAGGCTCTGTAATACATCATAGTATGACCAAAGGTATGAAAGATACAGTTAAATTATCAGTTTTTGGAAGCTAAAGGAACGAACAAGTTTATAGAAATACTCTGAAACTCTGCAGTACTTGAAGTTACAAAACTCTAAGATTTGAATTAGAAAAGCCTCCAAAATTATTGTGAAGTTACATACTTGGAGTGTTAAAATAATGGAATTGTATACAATCACAGGACAGCATGAAATACACTTCTCGAGATAAAGCATTTTGAGGAATCAGATGGAACTAAGAAACTGTTAGGGAGAACATTAGGACTCAAATGATCATAGATTAAGCAGGTATTACAAGAAAAGTAGGTAGGGAAGTAGTTACAAGTAGATAGAAGCAAAAATTATTTATGTTAAATTTTGTGTATTTCAATAGAACATTTCTCTGCTTCTATCTCAATTCAAAACCATTTATAATGCGTATCTTCAAGCTGAAATTTATTTCCATAATGATATGGGGATGGAGGAGCTGAAAAATCAAAAAGCTCCAGACAAATCTCAGCACCATTATGAAGGAAAATACTATAAGCACATTTAGTGTTAAATGGTGATTACTAGCATTCATGGGAGAAATCAAGCCTCCTTCCTCAAAGATATGCAGAAAAGGAGGAGTCAAGATGTCAAAGGTGTCAGCAGTGAGGACCCCAGAGAGAATTCTCTGCTGCAAGAGGAAAGCCACATCAGAAACAGAGGAACAAAAGACTGAATATTGAGGGTTCAGTCAAGTGCCAGTAACAAGGCATCCTCTTTTCCCTCTCCCTCAACAAAAACAAGTTTAAGTTCTTGTACTTGAACTCAGAAACAACCGATAATAACAATGCTATAACAACTCAGTTTATCTGTAGTTAATATCTCCTAAACTAGAAAGGATTCAAAGTTAAACTATAAAATTGTTATTCCACTATATATTTTAAACTGTAATATATACTTTAAAGTAACAGTGATAAGTTTGCTTTTTCTTGTTGAGACACTCCATAGCCTGAGATTAGTATACAAATGATGTTATACACAGTACACCAAACTTACACAGAAAACTCAGTTTGCTGATTGCAGAAAGCAGATATTTTAAATACTTGAGATGTCTGAGTACTTGCAAGTCTCTTACGGTTTCAACTGCATTTACAACACTTATTTCTCTATGATTCACAGTCCTGTCAGTAAGCTCTATTTCCATTTCACTTTGGAAAATTTCAAGAATTAATATGCAATATACATCTATGAAAAATTAAGAAAATGTATGTAAATATCAGAATAGAGCAATAACAGACAGTAAGCACTGGAATTTCACAGATTCTAACCAAAGATTTATAAAATTGTAAAGGTATATTTCTAATCTTCTTATAGGCATTTTTAAAAGGCAATCATTTGTATGAGATTTTCATCATTTGCTGAACACTGATTTGAATCTTTGGAAATCCAGACCCCTGTTTTTTCTTCTTAGAAACTCTTCAAGATTAGAAACGATTGTGATTTTTACCCTGTGCTGGGAACAGGCTTCAAGTGCATCTGTGTATATCAGTTTAACTTACCCACTTGAAATTCTTATTGGCCTCTAACACATCATTACCTATGTTACTTACAGAGTGAGTTTAATTGTTGCAAAGATCAGATACCAAACACCAAGTCACAGCTGTTCACTGAACAGATGGGAAAGGTTATGGTATTTGAATATTTCATTATTAGTGAGACAAGTCACATAACAAGCCATAAATCATCTCCTTACAGGCATTTTATTTGATGTAGAAGATGAGGTTTTTTTGGTTTTACACCTTGAAAATTTTAATCGCTGACAAAGTCAGCCATTTTCGCATTGAAAATATCATTAGTGTGCAAATTATATCTCAGCACAAACAGACATAACACATTCTGCCTGATGCCTAGGATTTTTTAGTCAGAGTCCAAGAGGATGTGGGTATCCTACAACACCTTGTCTGTAAGAGTTACATGTCCCCTTATTGAAACAATCAAGTATTGTACAGTGTGTATGCCAGTTTATTGGACACTTGAAAATCTTACTGGCCTCTAGCATATTATCACCTGCATTACTTATATAAAGAGCGAGTTAAATTGTTGCAAATATCATATGTTAAACACAGAAAACACATATTTTAATTTTTAGAGTAAAATCAGTAACACTGATTTCTATTAAGCTTTGTAAGACTTTTGTATGAATTTAACAAAAAATAACCAAGGTTGCCAGTTAGTTATAGGTATAAGGTCTCTGGTACTTAGTGAGCTGCAGCAAAAGAGAGATACACCATCTTTAAACAATGAAGCTAGACAGCAAGGGGATATAAATTCGTCAGGAGGAGAAGTTTTCCTTGCACCAAGGACAGAGATTGAAAAAAAAAGTAATACTACCGTGTATTCTGGGGACACCTTTAACTTGCTGACTACGTCCAAGCTGCTCTAATCCTCATCTAGAAGGCAGTTAATTGCATTAGGAACTGACAATTTGATTTGTATTTTTCACTACATGTGGCTTCATCACCCTATCACCCTCAAGCTGAACAGTCCTATCTTTGCTCATCCTAACCTATACTTACAGGAAGTATAGTAGTAGTATAACATTGCATTAATAGTAATGTTAGTATATGACAGAAAACATACACAAAGAAAAATTTAACAACATACATACTAGAAAATAAGGAAAATAATGCACAGAGGCTGTTATCTGAGTTTCAGTTATATGCTAACAGAGGAATGAATGGCAGTAGGATCTGAAACAGAAGAGGAATTTAAAACATAGAAAATATACAAGCCATGGATACTAAATTTAGCAATATAAACCATTTCCTGTCATTAGCTAAGAGAGATGAGATAAATCATTTGAGATCTATTGTTATACAAATTGATTATACTTTGATAGCTGATCTGTGCTTTCATTCCACTTTTTTGTATTTATTCAGGTTTTTTATCCTATTCCAAAAGTGACTGTTAAAAATAAAAAATTATTTCATCTTAGTAAAACCCAAAAGTTTTGAACCATAAGTAACTTAGCTTCCTAAATCAAGGACCTTTTCCTTCACAGCACATCCAGATATTTAATTGCATGGAAGACAGAGAATAAAGAACTTTATGATTAAAATGTATCATTGGCAATTTTGAGTGAAAAATAAGGATGATATACAGTGAGAGGAATACTGATAGAAAATTAAAGTTTTGAAATGCACAATATATTTTTTCTTCACAAGGAAATACAAACTTAAAAGGGCCTACTTTTAACACTCTGACACCTGTGAAATTGTGTTGTGATAAAAACTACTAAGACCTTGATCGTAATTGTTTAGCTTGATTTTCAAGAACAACTTTAAGAAAATCCAAAATTAAGTTTCCACAAGTTTTGTTAAAACAAGAGAATAAGACATTGGATTTTCAACACATCTTTCCCTCCTCATCTTGTTATTTTTTTTATAAGTAAGCCTGACATAAAATTCTTCATATTATCACCAAAATACTTCAGAAAGTGAGCGGTGAAGAGAATAAAGATGAATCAAGACTAAAAAGCAACCATTTTTTTCATGTAACTTAAATATTTAAATTCTGCCAGAGCTCCAAATTTGATTTAGAAAGCGAAATACACCTCACACTTGGGACCACGCCTTTGACTTCCATAATCCTATGAGTTATTTGACATTTATTGGCTTTTTTTTGCTATAATGGTTGATGGATGGGAAACCACAAAATCACAGAACAGTAGGAAAGACATGGCATTGCACACATGCCTCCTTCAGAGTCCTTCAGTATGCTCAGAAGGCATTGCTGCAGGTTATCACCTTGGGCTCAAGTAATAAGACTCAAACTATAATCCTCATAATAATTTGACCTGATGTACAAAAGGTCATTACAAAACAAGGTAAAATATTTGGAAAATAAATCAAAAGATGAGATTGACTTGGCATACATTATACAGGTAATAGACTATTTTCCCCAAATACTTTAATAACCTAAGATTTCCCCAAGGAAACACATCCATTTAACAACTTGTCTCTGTAAAATATAATCTTTTTTTAAATATCTGACAGTCATATGAAAAGAATGTAATGTTTTCCTTTGGAGTCAGCATAAATCTGTTTTATTTGTTAGGAAAGTGAAAAGCACTCATGTCCTCTTTAAAGGTACTCCGCTAAAAGGAGTGAACTGGCATAGAACAAAAAGAAATTTCCTGTTTGTCTTTTAGGGTATAAAGAATGTATCATTTTGCATTGAACATATTGGAATTGCTGATGCCATTCCTCAGTTGACTTAGTCTCAGCCAGGATAAAAAACATCTCTAAAATCTTTTGAATGTTCTGGTCAACTCAATGACAAAGGGTTTTGTAGCTTCCTACTTGTAGTAAGACAGCTGCTTCTCCCAGCATTAGTCCTTCCTACTATGTCTGTATCAAAACTGTGTTTCTGATGCCAGCAGTCTCCTGGAAGGCAGCTTATTTTTCATATTTTCCAACACTGAAGAGTTAAATTTTGATTTGTCAATGCATTTGAAACACTCTACAAAGGTTTTTAGCTTTTCCACTTAAAAAAAAAAACCCAAAAAAACAAAAACAAAAAAAAAAAAAACCCCAGACAATGAAGGATTACAGAAGCAGAAAATATATTGGATTTTAAAATCAGAACAGCTATACATTTTACTAAATGTGTACATCTTACCCATAAATTCCAAATGCAAGTTTATGGAAAGGTAGACAAATTAAATACCAGAGAGAAGGAGTTATATCTTACATGCATATTTGAACAAGCTGTCTGGTCATGGGAGACAGATATAATTCAGTAAAACTTTTTTCTACAGCCATATCTAATTTCCAGAGCCTCATTTATTTGCCTATACAAGCATTGCTGGGGAGTGGTGCTGGAGATGACAAGCTACAGAGTATGGATAAACTTAAACTCTTGGTTACAAGTGGCCAGAAAAAGTACATAATCCATTTATCAGATTATAAATAAGTATGTGAATTAAACAATGTATGTATCATCATCCTTAATTTCCTTGTGATTATTTTACTTCCATTTTGCTTACCAAATAGAGTAAAATGTGTAAATTTATGGTTCTATGCAGCTTAAAAATATTTTTTTTCATAATGAAGACAATGTTTCTTGACAATAGCAAAGCGACTTGAATCAGGATGAATGTCCAACAAAAACTGTTAACATTTGCTTAATTGTTGCTTAAGGCTATGTTTTTCCAAACTAACCTATCATCTAGAGAAAACCTGAGGGCATATAAGATAAATGCAGTTAGAGTTTAAAATTATAATGATTTGGCTTTCAATTTTCTTAAAAAGTTTGGGGTTTTGAAATTTTGAAAAAATATATTCATATACTTTTGAGTAATGTACTAATTTTTAGCTCAAACTTTTAAGTAAAAGTCATGTGAATTAAAAAAGGACTTGGCAGAACCATATGGTGAAATTCTAACTACATGAATGCAGCAATCTAAGCAATAAATTACTTGACACTCTTTATTATGTGCTTCAGATTCTTGCCTTGTGAGTTTTGTATGTGAGTCAGTTTTTATAAGAAATACTACCAACAACATTATATTAATCAAGATTTCAGAACAAACAATATAAATATTTGCTAACTTCAATGATATTCATTGCAATGATATTCATCAGCTTAGCTCATTGATCATTGCAAGCACTCAAAATATATGCAAATAAATATATCTTAATAATTGATTAATATGCTTCTGGCCAGGATGCCTCGTAGCAATTCCATCTCCTTTTCACTTACTCACTAGACCCATACTTACTGTGATTAATATCAACTTGAATACCAAATATGCTCATACCACAAATACAGCACTGATGTAAAAGAAGCTTCTTATTTCCATAAGGTTAAATCCACAAATGAAATATATTTAGGATTTGGTTTTACCAGTTTTTTTCTTCCACGGTTTTTCCTTTAAAAAAACCCACATTTATACATATATATATGTGTGTGTGTGTATATATATATATATGCATATATATATATGTATGTATGTATGTATGTATAAACCTATTAACTTTATTACCTCTGTTTTAGTTTTACCTTCTTAAGGTAATTTTTTTCTTCATTGGACTTTTTTTCATTTTGTTTTTAAAACTCCAACTTCCCATTTTAATATTTAATTTCTATTTTAATATTTTATTTTAGTTTTCTTTTAAGAAACAGCTATAACTGATCCTAAATGGCAGCTATCCCTTTGATATAACTTACTCATTATGATATAGAAATATTATACAAGTAGAAGTGATTTAGAATTTAAATGCCCTTCTGTTCCAATGAACAGTTTGAGTTGCAAAAAGTATATACAGCTATATTCTCCTGTACTTAAGTGCATGACCAATAGAAAAGGCAGAGAACATTAATTGGTGAGTCCTGTTAAAACAACAGTATGTACAACAAGAACACAATTTTGTCCATCAAACCCTGGATTTGTTTTATATTTACTCTATTCCTTTATATTATCTCCAGAGCATTAACTGAAAATGCTTGCAGAAATCATGCAGAAAATAAGTAAAATGTGCATGCTTTTGCACAAAAAAATACTATAAGTCAGTCCTTCTCACACTCCAAGCAGGTTTTGCTTGCAATCACTACTAACTGCAATTATCTGACTATACAAATATAAATCCATGATAGACACAGGTTAATGACTTCTCTGTGTGTTAGCTTCAGTTCAACAATGCTGGTTTGGATCGATTCCTGAAATAACTATGATCTTGTTTTCAAGGCCAACTTGCCTGTGTAAAGAGCTCTTGCCTGTGCTTTGATAGAGAGGTACCTGTAGTTAAGTAATTCTTATATTGTACATAAACTAATTTGTTTGATAAACTTGAGGGCCACATAAATAATAGCTGATGTATTTTACTAATACTACACTATAGTACATGGTTTTGTAAAATATTTTCACCATCAGATACATCAATCTGTAACTGTATACTAAAGGTCACATTAAGGTGTGCATGCTAAGCTGACACATATCAGTTGATAGTAGGTCAAAATTTATCAAAACAGGTGAAAATTACCATTCTTACTTGTTTGCATGAAGTCAAAATTCATTTGCAAGACAGTAAGTGGTTAAATAGTATTCATTTTGAAACATATCTGTGTAACTTCAAAAATTATTATATTGTAGTGTTGCAGTCTCTTCCTCTGCACTGTCTGCTAACAGGAATGTGTTATTTGTGAATAGTAACTCTCATCTAAGATCTCTTTCTGAGTCATTTTTCTTGAGAAATAGTAAAACTAGATTAGTGGGTCATGCTTTAAGCCAGTGTTCCCTGTCCACCCTTCCATTGCTCCCATTTGGGAGATTTTTCTGAAAATTGATTCACCAACACAGGACTTTTGCATAAACTGTTGAGAAGTTTTTATGCAAAATTATTTATTATACATTTTGAAAAAAATATCAGAAATAAGACTGTTCATTTTTGCATTGACACATATATAATATATGCTAGTATGAAATTAAAAGCAGTGTTCAGGAGTGCCTGCTCCAATGACCTCCTGGAAAGGAACACTAGCAATGGAGAGAGAGGTACATGTAGGACAGTTTTTGACCTATATAACAAAAGCCGAGAAAACTAGCGACTGCTCTGAGAAACCCTTGTAAGGAGGCTTATTGTTTGTTCTTGATATAGCACTGGTAGAAGTGATGTAACAGACAATGAAAGCCTTGCACAGCATAATCAACTTGCAGTGGAAAATGACTACTTGTGCTCACACTGGCAAAGGACTAGTTTTTGCCACATTGTTTTTACCTACAAACAATCATGTCAACATAATTTCCGGGACTGTTTAGTCTAGAGAAAAGGAGGTTGATGGGAAACCTAATCGCTGTCTACAACTACCTGAAAGGAGGTAGTAGTGAGGCAGGTATGTGTCTTTCCTCCCAGGTAACTATTGATAGAATAAGAGGCCATGGCCTTAAGTTGTGCCAGGGGAGGTACAGATTGGATGTCAGGAAAAATTTCTTCACTGAAAGGATTATCAGGCAATGGAATGGGCTGCCTAGGAAGGTGGTTGAGTCACCATCCCTGGAGGTATTTAAAAGGTGGGTAGATGAGGTGCTCGAAGATATGGTTTAGTAGTGGATAGATATGGTTGGACTCGATGATCTCAGAGGTCTTTTCCAACCAGGTGATTCCATGATTCTATGATAATTTGGGGCTAAAATATTTTTCGTAGGATTTTGCCTTTGCTTTACTTGAAGCACTATTGAAGTTCTGAAGTGAATATATTACGGAGCAAAATGTGGTTATTTCAAGCCTTATGTACAAGATCAATGAATGTGTGGCTATACATATTTAAGCAACATGATCAACAATAATGGACAGTAATAAGCCTCAAAACAGTATAATCCAGGGTGTTCTAATGGACAGGAGCAGGGAATGGAGGATTTATAAACTACTGTCACTGGCAAAAAGGAAGACTATTTAAATAATTAATCTTACTGACTTTTAAAAGAAACAGGTTGAGCTAAAAGACCAACAACACTTCCCTCGGTTAGATAGGGTAAACTTGTTTTCTTGGCATCTCTGTGAACTGGTCAGGCTGCACTTCATTTCGTGTTTACAAATTAATTTATAATATGTTGATAGGCCATCTATTTCTGTTCACACTCTTAGTTAAGCACATGCTTAGCCAGGGTTCTCTGTACAGCTGTCTAGTTCCCAAGAAAGCAAAAGTTCAATAGTCTGACTCCTTCTAGCTGAGGCTGGACAAGACATTTTGCGCCTTCTTACATCATGGTTTGTAGGTTTCCTTCTTCAGGGTGGATAAGACCTTTTACTGTTAACCATGTTGCAAGTACAGTCATGTCCAAAGCAAATTACTGAAATTCATTGAAGGGAATGCAGTAGAATTGAAACCAATTTGTTCTCAGTTTGAACTGATAATAATGTGTAACATTCAGCTCATTCAAGCTACCCAGTGATTACAACTGTCTTTACAGTAAACAGAATCTCACTCCACAGTTAATTTGTTCACTAATACAGGGAAAACAAAAGTGATCTGTTGTTTGTATAAAACTCTACTGTATGAAGTCATATTTAATTTTCAGCTGAAGATTTCGAATAAGGTACATGTTTTCTTTAAGCATTTGCTTACACTACTGTTCCCTTTTGTAGTATTGACTTCAAGGCCCATACTTAGGAAGCAACTGTTAAACAGAACAATAATAAAAATTAAAATTATGGTAATAAAAATTATTGGCACAGAAATAACACAGTTTTACTCTAAAATTAGTTTGCAGTTGAAAACTGTATCTTGCTGAATCTACAACTCAATTTAACCAAAACCAAAATCTTTGAAACATAACTCCTTATGACCTTAGGCTAAAA
>NW_010309003.1:60959-69144 GCF_000700745.2 Antrostomus carolinensis
ACTGGAAATGTCTAAATTACTCAGAAATCTATTGAGAGAGAGAAAAATCACATGAAGGGGAAACCTTCACAATTCCAAACTAGTGCTATTTCCTAGCTCAACATGGATAGAGTTTAAGGAACAGAGACAGACACAGACAAAAGACTTTGCACTGCACCACAAAGAGAATCATTAAACGAACTGTATCCAAGAACTAATTGCTGACTTGTGTTTCCATTTCCATTTTGACCTGTGTGCTTAATTCAGTATGGGGATATAGCATGAACTCTTCATGTAGCAAGTGGGCAACCGAAGATGACTGACATTAAAGTAGTCTTTTCATTACCTTCTTTCCATTATCTTTATGGGTGTAATCTAAAGGCATTTGGGACAGGAGAATAAAAATAAATCTCTACAGATACTGCCAACATTTCCAAGGGTTACATGCTGATTTATTTTTCACAACCTTCTCCCTAGAGAAAATATTAAAAGCATATCCTTCTCAAGTGCACAATAACACAAAATATTCTGGAAGATCTGCCCCTCTTTTGCACTTTGTTTTTTCAGAACGGGCAAATGATTTGATCCTCATTTTAGTAGTATTTCATAACACTGTAAAAATCTGTCAGTCAGTTATAATGGAAATTATTAAGATGCCAAATGGAGGATTATTTTGTCTTGATTACCCTCTCTACAAGCAGCATGGGTAAAGAAAACTTAAAAAAACAAATACTCTGCTTTCTTTCAAGGATCCCAGTATCATTTAAAAAGGAAAATAAAACAAATAAAAAAAAAATAAAAGCTTTTGAAAGACAATTTTACATCTAGGTCATAACTGATTTAAGTTTTTCATAAAAAATGAAATTTCATGTTATATAACAACATTCTACAAGCTTTATATGAACAACACAATTATTTACAAAAGCAAGAATGGAAATGAAGCCTGCATTTTTTAAGCTAATGCATTTTGTTTATTGTAATCTGAAAGCATCTGGAGGGAGCACTTTTGCATTATAGGAAATTTATTCTAGATTTGTTGGAATTGCAGAAAGCTTCATGCTGTTTATAAATATTTAGCTCTTGACAATGATTACTAGCCTTTATCTAATGTACTCTGAGGACACAGGATTCCAAAGTGCATGTTGTAGTGCTGGAATACATCTGCTTGGAAAATTAAAAGCAATGCACTGCTTATATTTTGTTCAAGTCGTCCCAAAAGTATAAACATGAATCTGTGGTACAGTATTACAGTCTTACAAGTAAATTATTCTCAATTTCTTCAAAATGAAAAAAAAATAAAAAAATTAAAACATTTCAATAAATAAAACAAAAGGAAAAGATCATGATGAGTACCTTCCACAAACCAAATCCTTGTTATTCTGAGCTGCATCTTTTTTGTTGTCAACCTTTCAAAGCAAGAACAACCTCTTATACTTTGATATAGCACTTAGCAGTAAGACGTGGTCTGAAATGTGGTTCTCATGTAACATTCTAGTATAAATAACTGGTGTTATGCTTCAAGAGTATTCTGAAATTGAAACTAGTTGGTAACTGTAAAAACCAAGAAAAAGTTGTGGTAATTTGCTGAGATTCTTGCAAGATGAAAGTATCCTTCGAAAAGAATTTAGGGCAATTACATTTGAACCAAAGAGGAGAGCCTATATTTGTTAATACCAGCATGGCCAGCAGGTCATTGTTGTCCTCCTCTATTCTGGTCTTGTGAGACCCCACCTGGAGTACTTCTTGCAGCTCTGAGATCCCCAGTACAAGACACACATGGACCTGCTAAAGCAGATCCAGAGGAATGCTAAAAAAAATGGTCAGAGGGCTGGAACACCTCTCCTGTGAAGGAAGGCTGAGAGAGTTAGGGTTGTTATGGGGAAGAGAAGGCTCCGAGGAGACATTTTTGCAGCCTTTTAGTACTTTCAGGAGGCTTATAAGAAAGATGGAGGCAGACATTTTACCAAGGCCTGTAGTATCAGGACAAGGGGAAGTGGTTTTAAACTGAAAGAGGGAAAATTTAGATTGGACATAAGGAACAAATTTTTTATGATGAGGGTAGTGAGACACTGGAATAGGTTGCCCAGCGAAGTTGTGGATGCCCCATCACTGGAATTGTTCAAAGTCAGGTTGGATGGGGCTTTGAGCAAGGTGATCTAGTGAAAGGGATCCCTGTCCATGGGAAAGGGGGTTGTACTAGATGATCTTTAGAGAACCCTTCAAAACCAAACCATCCTATGATTCTATGTTTGGTTGTTTTTATTTGGATTGTAATTATTAATTAGCATTTGCTATCCTAAAACCTATTAAAATTAGGAGAATACAGATTATTGAGTGAATCAGGTAAAAGAAGAGATTTTAATGTACCAGTCTTTAAAGGTGAATTTTTAAAATTAAAAAATCTAAATAAGTTTAGTGACTAAGATATTTTGGGCATATGGCCTGAAAAAAACCCCTGTCATGTTAAGATGTTATTTCCCGTCAAAGAAATAAAAAAAACCCCAAAACATTGCTATGCCTTACCAAGTGCATATTAGTAAAGAGGTCAAAGGAAGAATAACTTTACAGATGTCCATGGTTTTGTATATCACACATTTTTAGCTGTTCATCTAAGAAGAATGTAAGTTGCAGATTGAATCACAGCATATTTTTTTTCTATGAAGTAGTTCTCTAACTATCAGGTTATATACATACATATTTAACATGCAAACATGAATCAGGGAAAAAGCTGCACTTGCACACAGAAGATGTATTCATAGAGAACTAATTTTTTTTTTTTTTTTTTTTTGTGATTTAAAAGAATACTTGCTTACACAGGAAACAATGGTTTTGCCCCTTGTGTCTTGATCAAATACTTTTGGCAGAAAATTTTTTCACGTAATGATGTTGAAACATTCCTCTGTCTTCCCTAAATTATAAAATTGTGATTACGATTACTTGACAGAATTACACTTAAATCTCACTTCACAAGATATCTTACATATCTACACATGCACACACACACAGAAGTCTGACCAACTGCATCTGTAAGGTACTGAAACTGGGACAGATTTTCCTTGCCTTTGTCACTAAAGTTTAGTAATCTGACAGTTATTGACTAATGCCTTCCCTCTGGAGATATTCAGTTAATGCTGAATGACAGCAAGAATGGCCAGATCTATAACAAAATTTAACCATTAAAAAGCTACTTTTGTCAAAAACAGAAGTTCACTATTTCAATGTGAATGTGACTTGTTCCTAATCACTACTGAAGTTACTTCTGCAATTAGAGAAGCAAATGTGAGGCATGTGGGCAGGAATGATGTACACTAAAAGAGATCTGTAATGGAGAACACTGAACTGCTTTTAAAGTTTAAAGTTTTAAAGGTGCTTAATGAAGAAGACAGAATGTAATATAAACCTTGTTGTCTCAATATAGAGGATCTTTACTGGGTTTGTTTGCTTGTTTTTCCATTTAGAATATTTGTTTGAAGTGGGAAGTTTAAGGTTTCTTTCTGACCAGGCAAAGTTTTTCTTTTTTTTTCTAATGCCTCTGAATGTAGTTTTACACTTGACAGAATATGGCTGCTCTGGAAAAGAATGCTCCTGTCCAAATGTCTGCTGGCTTTACAGCTGTTCAGAAGGTTGTTCCAAGCTCTTTTGGACATGTTGAAGGAATCTCAATGAGAAATATAGCAATATCAAAGTATTGAAGCTGCAGTCTTCCTTAAAATAACTGAATGGTGCTATCACAGTAAGCACTAATGGATTAAATACCAGTGTCTCAAACAAAAGCTAGAAACAGATTAAAGCTTGTAACTCTTTGACAACTGGACTTACACATTTTCATTCGCAAAACTTTTGAACAAAAATGGGAACAGAACTACTCATTAACAATCACAAAAAGTGAAGTTTCAGACAATTCCTACCTTTGTTTTTGTAAAGAAATAAAATCTAGTGTGACAGCACCATATTAAATGATTGATTAAAGGCAATCATTTACATTCCTTTTATATTTTCCTCTTGCTTACCAGACTTTGATCAAAAATGTTACTTTTCATCTTGATAAGTTGGAATGCTTTTATATACCCACATTCTAAAAAAGAAAATGCACATGCATACACACATTGAAAAACCAACACAGCTAAAGGGGGAAAGTTGGGTGCTGTTTGACCTGGGAAAATTCCTGCTATTTTCATTTCTTTTCCTTTACTTTCATTTCTTCTTCCTAGAAACGAGGTACTAAACTTGAGAAATAAGACATCCTTAGAAGAATTGATCAGAAATATGTTCCTGAAGTCCTGCCTTTTTTAGTGCCAGATTACTCAACAGAGTCCATGGATTTAAGCCTTAAATTTTTAACAGCATGCATAGAATTTCTTCTGTGAGACTTCAGCTTAGACGATGGGTATCCTTCAAGTGGTATGGGATGGAAATTACTTGAAGGAAGAGCATGCTGCAACTCACCTTTCAGTTAATCTTCTGCTAAGGTCTTAAAACAGAGAAAGTAAATGCATTGCTTAGGAGGAAACGTTTCACTTTGCAAAACTGGCATATCCACTGCTGTGCCATCTTCATAACACTGTATGACCTTTTCAAGTGAGTAACACAGACAAGTTTTCAAAACTGATGTTTACAACTTCTGATCATTTTAACAGTCAGAAGTACTACATTTCCAAATGTGACAAAGTATCTGTAGCTCTATGTAAATAAGGCTCCCATTCCTAGGAAGTTCTTTAGGATTTGTACCAATCAAAAAATATAATTTTAATTCAAAACATGCTTTTAATTTGCCTAGAGTATTGCTTTCCTGACAAGTCTACAAACAAGAGCATTATATTATTTCCTCCAACCCATCCTCTCCCTTTCATAAAAGGAAAACCTTTTGGGCCAATTACTTTCCTGCAAGATAATTCTCAGATATTCTAAGCCTGCTGAGTTAAAAGCAAATAATTACATACAGGTTCCCAACAAATCTACGTATTTCCCAGCAATATATATCAGCATAATGATTAAAACAAGAGGAAGAAACAATGTCCTGTAAAATCCTACAAATTGAGTTACTACAAAAAAGAAGACATGTTGGATTTACAGTTTGGATGACTATGTATAAATCCATATAATTTTCAAATGCAAGAGGACCTAATTGACCAAATATGTCAAGTTAGTTCTGAAGATTCCAATTTTTAAAGTAAATTCTTCTCTATCTATCTCACATGGACAAGAGAAAGAAAAGAAATACATCAAAAAATTCCAAGCCAAATATTACCACGATCAAGATTTTACAAGGAGATATATGAAAAGATAAATAAAATAGGGACATGTATAGGTATAAAATAATATATTAACTTCTAATTCCAGTTTAATTTAAATTTGTGTATATCACTACATTTTTCTACACATGTAAATATTAATATGTGTTTCCAAGTACAGATTTTTTTATGATTAAACTGGGACTTAAAATAACTACACAGAAACCAAATGCAACATTTGAGAAACCATTTTATTCCTTACTACATAATGACACAAACTGAAAAGAGGCTAAAGATTTAATATTTAAATCTAGATTTAGAAATAAATCTAGTTCATTAAAAGTATTGGTAATTTGCAATGTGTCTCATAAGAAAGGGAGATTATCACCTCTGAGAATGTGAATCCTAAATGCAATTTTACCTTGTTAAGGTAAAATTCTGTTGCTTTAATATGACGTTACATTTCGGGACTTTGTCCTATTCCAATATTTTAGTATTTAAGCTATTAGAAAACAAAATTTCTTTTAAAGAAAGATCATTTTCCAGTAAGAAATGGGGCAGTGGACTGGAATTAAGTTTTGAAATTTCAGCTGGACATCTAAAGTATAGAAGATACTGTAAAAAGAATGGAAAAGGCAAGATTTGACTTAAGACAAAATGAAAAAGAGTCCTTAGTGCTTAGAATGAAGCAGATGGAAACAGCTATTAGAAATTAGAAGTCTTTGTAGTTATTAGAGTGCATAAACACGCTCTTGCTAGAGGCATTAAGAGGCACAATCCACCTTTTGTTTATTGTATTCCCAAAGGACAGACAATGTATGATAGCTTTCAAAATCCTGAATTTTCTGTGATGGAGGGGAAAGAATAGGTGAAAATGAAGAATTTGTCACATTGCAAACTTAATAATGGTTGGTCCAGCAGGTGAGCGGAAAGAGCAAAGCATCTGCGAGGTGTTGCATTTAGATGAAGGAGGATTTTGATTAAAAACAAAGCACAACAGTGCATTTATAAAATGGGTATTAGAATGCCTGAAACTATAAGGAATAATAGGGTCAAGCTATCATATTTTTGACTCTTATGTGACTTGTCTAACTTACAGTATTCACCTTTCATTACCATACAAAACAAAAGTGTACTATCTGAATTAAAATTTTTTACTAATGTTTTCTGTCCAAAACTTTCTAAAACATATATTGCCCAATAATTTTTAAAATTCTGAAATTTAATACAATAAATAGTGCCAGGAAATAAAATTTCAGGGCAGCAAAGATGATTGAGAGATTGCAGTATGTAAAATATTCCATAATAATAAGTAATAATAAAACAGTTAAAAATGTTATACACACATTTTTACTATTTTTCCTGGTGTTATGCTCATGCTTTTTCTGCTGACCTGGATCATAGGGTTAGTGGTTTGAACTCACTGGGGACAGGTTTGTGAGGGTTGTTGTTACAAATTTTCAGGCTCTGTACTTCTTCATAAGGAGGAACATAATATTGATGGTTGTTTCTTCTTCTATACTTCCTGCCCTGCTACTTCTTTCTAGGATACCAAACTTTACTATTTCATGATCACAACAGCCAAGGTTGTCTTCAGCTTTCACATCTCTGATCAACTGGTTTATAAATATCAGGTCCAGCAGAGTGCCTTTCCTCAATTACCCATGTCATCAATGCACTCAAGAAATCTCCTACATTGCTTGAGTCCTGCAGTATTGTCTTTCCAGACAGCAGCAGATATCAAGGTGGTTAAAGCTCATCATGAGGATCAGGGCCTGTGAACATGAGGCTTCTTTTCAGTTGTTTGAAGAGCTCATCTACTTCCCGACCAGGTCTATAGCAGATACCCGCTACAACAGTACCCATATTGATCTGCTCACTAATATTGATCCATAAACTTTTGACTCACTCCTGACCCATATCAAGGCAGACCTCTGTGTGTTCCAGCTGCTCTCTCACTTACAGGGCAACTCCCCCTCCTCACCTTCTCAGTCTGTCCTTCCTAAATAGCCTGTATCCATCCATCACATGCTTCAGTCATGGGAGTTATCACACCACATCTTCACAGCCCCAGTGAGGTCTTAGCCCTGTAACCGCACAGAGTCTTCTAATACCTTGTGTCTATTGTCCATGTGGTGCGCATTACTGTAGTGGTATTTCTGAGATGCACCCAAGTGCGCTGAGTCACCAGAACAGCCTTGAGAACTTCCCCAGAAGACTGTTCTGCAGGCACTTCCTTCTTTAGATGTCTAAGCTCAGAGAGATTGTACTTCAGCTATGTTTTGTTTATTGCTAGGTATCTTCTGTTACCATCATCCTGGGACCTTGGTTTCCCTACTGTCTCCCTCAACATCCTTACTGGTATATTGGGGCAAACAATCTGTCCTGCATTGTTTCTAGTTTAAAGCTCTCCCTACCATGAAGACCAGCTTGTCAGTTCAAATGGATCCCATCTCTTCCAAGAAGCTGTTGATCTTCAAAGAGGGTCCCATGGCCCTTGATGTCAACAGCAGCTGCACAACCAGTTGTTAATCTGCAAAATTTATCAAGTCCTGCTCAAGCCATTCCTCCTCACCAGCAGAATTGAAAAGTGCACCTGGCCCAAATACCCTTGACCATTGCACCTAGAACCCTGAAGTCATTCTTGATGATTTCTGGATCACCCTGGCAGTATCATTGTCACCTACATGGAAGAGTAGCAGGGTAGTAGTTGGAAGGCTGAATGAGTCTAGGTAATCACTCCATAATATCCAGAACATGAGCCCACAGGAAGTAGCAAACTTTCTTAGATGACAAATCAGGTTAGCAGACAGGGTTCTCCATCATCTTTAGTAGTGCCCTACTACTATCATTCACTGCTTCTTTCTAGTGGTCCTGAGTATCTGAGACACAGCCCCCAGAGATGCTCCATTTGATGGCACTCCAAGCTCCTCACCAGTTACAATGGTACTGAATCCATTCTGTAATTGCAAGAC
>NW_010309003.1:69176-85294 GCF_000700745.2 Antrostomus carolinensis
GCTTCCAGCCTTTATCTTGATGGTAGTTTCCACTTCCAGCTTCATAGATGCAGGTTCTTCCTGACCCTCTGCTGCAGACAAAAGTTCAGGTTCTTACAGCTGCAGGATCTTAGAGAAGATCCATCTGATTTTTCTCATCCTGTCTGATGCTGCACAGAATGTTGACCTCCTTCTCACAGCTCTTTCACTATGGCTCCTCAATAACTGCATATTCCTGCAGACTAGAAGTCCACATGTCCCAGCTATAGCAAAAAGCCCCGGGCACTCCCTACAGCCTGAGGCTTGCAGAGCTGCATCCTCCTTCTGAAGCTCTGTCTGGGTGCCAAAGTTCAACTGCAAAGAGACATTTACTCCAGCAGAGCCTGTGGACTGTATCCTGTGGCATACGATCACCATATCTAAACGTGTGTATGTTGGATAGAGAAATATTAGCCCACCTGCCTGCCAGCCCTCTCTCCTCCTTACACTCTTCTGCACAAACTGCTGTGCTTTAGAAGCAGTGCTCTGTGTGTGGCTGTCATATATGCCTCTTCCTAGCCTGGGCTAAAAGGGTGCTTGACCCTTCCTAACCAGGTGTCAGCTAGAACAAAGGCTGCAAGCACACTTTGATCAAGGACAGCTGAGAAAATTTGTTAGAAGCTGATAAATTTATCATCCTTATCCTTACTTAGAATCATAGAATCATTTAAGTTGTAAGAGATTTAAGATCATCAAGTCTAACCATAAATTTAACACTGCCAAGTCCACCACTAAACCATGTCCCTAAGCACCATATCTACATGTCTTTTAGATACCTCCAGGGATAGCGACTCACAACTTCCCCGGGCAGCCCATTCCAATACTTGACAACCCTTTCTGTGAAGAAATTTTTCCTACTATCCAATCTAAACCTCCTCTGGCACAACCTGAGGCAGTTTCCTCTCGTCCTATCACTTGTTACTTGGGCAAAGAGACAGACACCCATCTCACTACAAGATCCTTTCAGGCAGTTGAAGAGAACAATAAGGTCTCCCCTCAGCCTCCTTTTCTCCAGAATAAAGAACATCCTTTCTCTCAGCCGCTCCTTAGCAGAAGAAGCAGCAGGAACCCTCAGGTTCTTCTAAGGGTTCCCAGGAGTTCCCAGATCCCAGAAAAAAATACTCAGAAGCTCAATATGATCTCAAGAAGATCCCAGAGTCTGCTGTGCCAGCTAGTGCATCAACTGGGTGTCTCTGTGATCTGATTAGTGACCAAAGTAGGCACTATCAGGGGACCAAAGCTTAGGACAGAAACAAGAACTGTGTCACACTAACTGTATAAGACATCTTGTGCACCACTTCCAGTATCGAAAGCATTTTCTCTCTTCTTTAGTATGACTAAAAATATATATTGCTTCCATGTATGGTAAAGGAACATTCATACTTCTATGAAGAAGTAATATGAAAGCCTAAAACGTATTAGTATGAAGTATGTAGATCTATCTTGCCTTTTTCACAAGACGGATGGAAATACCACAAATGGAAAAGGAAGTAATATTGTTTCAAGGGAAAATAATGCCATACAGAGTACCTCAGCATGAGAAAACCAGGTAGTCTTATGGCAACTTTTTGTAGGACAATCTGATGAGAAATGTTTCTTTAGTTTGTGCACTGTAAAGATTGACAGCCAAAAGGATCACAGTCCTTCCCAACAGTTAAGGCATGACTTGGCATTCTCAAGAAACTTCCACATATTTATTTCTAAGGCTCTCTGTGCACCTTGATACAGGCTTATGTAACTGTCATTAAAAAAAATCTTTAGTCACTGTATGCCTCAACTTTACTTATATGTAGGATGTAAGACTTTGCCACAAGACACAGTTATGCTAATAGCAGCTGTAAGGATGTTCAACAACAATAGCTTTTGGCATAGAAAACTGAAATATTTCAGTGGTATGATGACTGACTTGACCAAATATCGCTGTGGTACAACTGTTGTTCCATAGCTGGTCTCCTTGTACAGGATATACTGGCATGCAAACCCCAAACATTGCCTGTAATTTATTTAACTAAGATACAATGAAACATTCTTATGACATGCTTTCTTTTTCAGATATGACATTGTAAAGGGGGAATAACATAATACACATTTAAAATAATGACATATAAAATTGTGCAATTTAATATCCTAAATATAAGAAAGCATCCATTAACTGAAATTGGATAGAGACTGATAGTATTTTAATTTCTCTTTTTTCCATCCTACAAAACTCAAAATAATTTTATTTCAAAAACAGTGAAACCAGAAAATCTGAGAAACAAGCCTTTGGGTAGGACAACAAGAGCAAAAAGAATGGTTGCTTAATTACCTTCTCTGTTTCTTTTCTTTTCTTTTTTTTTTTTTTTTCCCAAATTAATTTAGTTTCTTTAGTGATTCCGAGAAAGAACAAGACCAAAAGAAAAACTACACTTAAATATCTTCTAATCTGTTTATGTACCTACAAGCTGTGTTGTGGTAACACAAATGGCAATGCATTAGCGGAATTTCCTAGGAAGTCTAATTTAGAAGTTTCATTCTATCATGAGCAGGGGGGTTGGAACTAGATGACCTTTAAAGGTTCCTTCCAAACAAAACCATTCTATGATTCTATGACTGTGTTGACTCTTAGTCCTGACACCAAGAAGAAACGTTATAATGGAAAGTACAATTATTCAATTAGAAGCCAGAAAACTCAGACATTTCATATGATCCTGAAACTGACCACTGAGATGTATTGTAATGGCAAAGCTATATAACACCTGAAAGCTACTGGGAGATATCTGTTTAGAAGCCTGGGAGACTTCCATGAATACAGAATTACATCTACATATTTGTTTTGCTATTTCAGTCACATGGAGCAGGATATCCTAGAAAATAAAAGAACTGTTAAACATCAGAATAATAATGTAGGTACTCATTTATTTGAACTCAATTTGATGGCATTCCTATGTATGCTGTTCTTTGTTTTTAATGAATTATATTTTCTTCTATAAAAGTGCTCAATACTTCTGAGAAGGAATAATTTATTAAAAGCACCAGAAAATGTGTTAATATCAAGTTTCTGTTTGAGAGCTTGAGCTGAGGTTTTTAGTCATTTTAAAGCATACATCCAAAAGATATTTTAGTCTTATCCCAAAACCAGGAAAACCAATTTGTGTTTTTCATTTAAAAACTTCATTTTTTAATGAGCTTCAGTTTTCAAAGATTACACACCAGCACCACTGTTATCACATAGATAATCTTCTTTTCCTACAATTAGAACTGGAAAAGCAGAGGAAGCAGTTTAATATGGAATTAGACCAGAAAACAAAATTTTATTCACCAATCTTCCACATGAAGACTAAATCTTTTGTTTCACTTTCATTTTGAAAATAATTTTTTGGTGCTAAAAATCCAGGTATCACAGAATCATGGAATGTTAAGGATTGGAAGGGACCTAGAAAGATCATCTAGCCCAACTCCCTTGCCAGAGACGGATCACCTACTGTAGGTCACACAGGAACGTGTCCATGTGGGTTTTGAATGTCTCCAGAGAAGGAAACTCCACAACATCTCTGGCCTGTCACTCTCACATTGAAAAAGTTTTTCCTTATGTTTACATGGAACCGCCTGTGCTCCAGCTCGTACCCATTGCCTCTTGTCCTACCATTGGACATCACTGAGAAAAGTGGTCCAGGCCATCTTCCTGACACTGGCCCTTTACATATTATAAACATTAATGAGGTCACCCCTCAGTCTCCTCTTCTCCAAGCTAAAGAGGCCCAGCTCCCTCAGCCTTTCCTCATAAGGGAGATGTTCCACTCCCTTAATCATCTTTGTGGCTCTGTGCTGGACTGTCTCAAGGAGTTCCCTGTCCTTCTTGTATTGTGGGGCTCAGAACTGGACACAATATTCCAGATGCAGCCTCACCAGGGCAGAGTAGAGTGGGAGGAGAACCTCTCTTGACCTACTAACCACACCCCTTCTAATACACCCCAGGATGTCATTGGTCTTCTTGGCCACAAGGGCACACTGCTGGCTCATGGTCATCCTGCTGTCCACCAGGACCCCCAGGTCCATTTCCCCTTCACTGCTCTCCAACAGGTCTGTCCCCAACTTATACTGGTACATGGGGTTGTTCTTTCCTTGAAGCAAGACCCTACATTTGCCCTTGTTGTATTTCATTAAATTCCTCCCCACCCAGTTCTCCAGCCTGTCCAGGTCTCACTGGATGGCAGCACAGACTTCTGGTGTGTCAGCCACTCCTCCCAGCTTTGCATCATCAGCAAACTTGCTGACAGTGCACTCTGTTGACTCATCCAGGTCATTGATGAATATATTGACCAGTACTGGTCCCAGTACCGACCCCTGAGGGACTCCACTAGACACAGGGCTCCAACTAGATCCTGTCCCACTGACCACAACTCTGACTTCTTCCTTTCAACCAATTCACAATCAACCTCACTACCCGATCATCCAGACCACACTTCTTCAGTTTAGCTGCGAGGATGCTGTGGGAGACAGTATCAAATGCTTTCCCGAAATCAAGGTAAACCACATTCACTGCTCTACCATCATCTATCCACCTTATGTTCTTATAAAAGCCTATCAGGCTGGTTAAACATGACTTCCCCTTGGTAAAACCAGGTAGGTGCAAAATAGTCTATAATGTTAATTTTCCTAGTTTGACAAAGGATTTTTTTTTTTATTAGATTGTCATAGTTATCTATCAAAAATGCCAAGATACAGCAATAACACCATGCTGGTACTGTCAGGTACAGCAATAAAGTTATTGCAATAAAGTCCATGTTGGAGAAATCTGCATTAGACACAATCACATGTTTTCGGCAAGACCTTTGTTTCTTCTATTCCTGCATTTTTGTTCTTCAGTACCTTTATGAATTATGTTGAAAAAGGCAAGGCACACAGGAAAGAATCTGTTGAAGCCTATGTTTTGGAGCTTTTTTGCGGGAGGAAGGGGTGCTCTCTTGGTCATTTTTAGCTTGCATAGATATTGCTGCAAAACACATCATCACATCATTCTTTGATCATGTACACAAACTCTCCAATTACTTTATGTAAAAGCCCATAACAAATAGTGAGTTGAAAAAAGACTCAAAATTAAGTAGACTCTTTTCTTTTATTTTTTTCTTTTCTTTTTTATTTACATCACAGGACAACAAAAATATTCTTGTCCCTTAAACAATGTTCTAAAACTGACACAATTACTGCAAATCTCAAAGAAAAGCTTTGAGTCCTAATTATTTGAGTCCTAAAGTCCTAATTATTTTAGGATTGCATATGTACAGTTATGTTAATTCTTCCAGTATATCTGACAGTCACCAGGATGATAGGTGAGCAAAGTCAAAGCAAGATTTAAAAAAAGGATCAACAAATGCACCCAGAGGGTATCAGAAATACTACCAAACAATGCTCAGTATCATGAGACCACACTGTATTTCCCGATGCATTTTCAAAGTTAAGGTGTCAAATGTCTTAAAATGAGTGCAACTTCAATCCCATAAAGAAATATGTAAATACATGTAGAGAAGTTCAAAACACCACAGTGAAGACCAAATTCATATTTTTATAAACAAGGACTTATATTACCTGGGTGTATCTGGAAGAGAATAACTTCAGATGTAACTCATGTAAAATCAGAAAAAAAAAAAAAAAGAAAAAAAAGAAAAAAAAAGCTTTGAAGAGTCAGACAAAAGATATTGTTAATAAAAGCTAAGATTAAAAATAAATTAAATTGTATAATATATATGCCTATATAGTTCCTCCTGACCCTGGAATCATCTTCCATTCTTTGTTTTCTAATATGTACAAAGAGTCAGCCCCAATCTCTCACACTATGTTGAAGTTGCAGTTATCCATTGAGGGAAAAGAATCAACTGAATTATTTACCTGAGCCACAACATAATGAGGATAGCAACCGGCATGAGCAAACAGCAGAATGCATGATCAATACATGGGCTGGCAACTTGATGGAATTTTTTAAAACATCAAATGATATTCAACAATTAAAAAATGCAAGTGGATTAGTAGAAGGCATTGTTTGTTGATTAATGCATTCACACTGAACCCCTAGAAATCTACCAATCCTACAGTATACCTTTATAGTTACACATGGTACTGTTAAATATGAAAAAAGGGGGTTTTTTTGGACAAGGGCACTTGTCAATTAGAAAGAGTAGGATGATTTTAAAATAGGAGGAATTACAGCTTTCAACATCTACATGGAAAGACAGACACAATTACTTATAATAAGACAGTGACAGCAAAGATCCCTTTGCTAAGCAACCCTGAACAGCTTGTTTCAAGGAACAATGACATGCCACATGTTGAATTGAAAGACAAGCGGAAGTAGAATTTCTTAAATATAAATGCTTACAGGGATAAGTTCAGTTAATAAAGGAATGATTGCATATAATAGATTAACAAAACAAATACACAAATACAAATTCTGGACTGCTGACTTAGTTTCTCCGTCCTTGTGGGAGTAAATGTTGATGTATGTAATTTGTGAGATATATATATGTATCATGTATACATAGACAAGAAAAAATTGCTAGAAAGGAAAAAAAAATCAATTAGAGTTTCAGCTGTCCATGACATATTTCTATTTATACTTTGCTGTTTTGACCAAAGAAAACAAATTTTCAATATGAAACCAGTGACTATAAAACATGCACAAGTGCTGGATGCATTTACCAGGTCAATGGGAAGTCCAAATGACAGTTACTTCTTTTGTTTGATGTCAGACACAGACCATAAAGTGGTGTTCAGAACACTTTTATTTCCATTGGAGCAGCTGGGAAGTTAGTAAGAGGCTTTATGCAGATTTTGGTGTAATGGGGGATGAAAAGAAAACAAGACTTTTCAAAGATTCAGTTGACTACTTGCAGTTAGTCACGCGGATTGATATGGAATGGTCTAAACAGAGCAAAGCACAGTTCTTGCATTTGCTGAGACTGAACAGAGGAGTGACTTTTCTGCATCCATTGACTTCTACAACTACTTTCACAGCCAGCATTCACATTTGAAATACCTTTTGAAACAAACACCTTCCTCAAGAATTCCCAGGTACTTTGCATTTACCTCACGGATTAAGCATGCAAACAATATCTGTTTCCCAGGTTACAGACTAGGTTTAGCACACTTCATATATACACACACTACTGAAGCTTCGTGCAGAACAGCTGAATACAAATACTCGTGGAAAAAAATCTAATATTAATCTGGAAAATATTATGAAAGAAATCCTTTGGATTAGTCCACATTCAGAAAAGCAGTGCTGTCTATAACTCCTTAAGTATGTGCTACAGGCCTACGCAAATTATTGGAAAATATTTCTCAGCAGTGCAATTACTTGCTCGTGACCCACCTATGCAACAACTGCAAACCTCTGTAAACGGACAAAATTTACTAAAAGAATGATTCTTTTTGTTTTGCTCAAGATCCTGTCTATAAGTAAGGAGAAAGCATAACTACATTTATTTATCCTTACCATATTCTAAAAGTTTCAAAATTATTGGTCCAAATCTATTTACTACAGGAGCAAAGAAAAATAAGACAGTTACAATACTTCTGTACAGAAAGAATCTCAATATCAATAATAACACAGTGAAAATTGTGACACACACTTTCCATTTCTATCCTTGTTTTCTGGTGTTCTGCTTACCCTTCCTCTGCTCCTCTGAATCTTGAGATTGGTAGCTGCAGGCTAAGGAAAGACATTTTCTTAACATACTTTTATACATTTATTTTTCTTCATTGTTTTGCAGCACCATGTTACATCCAAATTTACTATATACAGTGGATTTTCTGTGTCAGATACTATTTCTGCATTTTCTTTGTCACCCCTAAAACCAGGTGTGCCCATCCCTGGGTCCAAATTTCTTTAAATGACCACTGGAGAGTTGTTGGTAGTTGTGGGATCTCCAGTGCCAGGCCAGAGTCCTGGCTCTTCTCATCCTATGCCACTAATCTTCTGCATTGCATCCTCTGTCTCCACTTCTCAGGGCCTCTACAAGCATAACCAGATTTGCATTTTTCTACACTATATAATTGTGTTAGAGTTATAAAAATCTTATATGGAGAAGGCACCCCAAACTCTATGGAACCTAATTAGTTATTTTGTACAACTCAAGTGTCGACTGCTTTTGCCTTCAAAAGAGATTTCAATATTTGATTCCTTTTGTTTAGACCACCAGAAGCTTAATCAAGAGGTTTAATATAAGATTACAAAAAAAACCACCCACCCAACAGCCAAACCAAACTGAAAAACCCCCTATGAAACATAGGCTACAGGATAATCTCAAAGTCTGAAGATTCAGTCAGTAAGCAGTTATAATCATGGTGCTCAGAAGCAGGTTTGGTTGCTTTGTGTCTGGTTTCACTGAATAGCACTCAACCCAACACATGAAAGAAACCCCTTTAGAGATCTAAAATCTTAAAGAGCGGGGCTAAAGAAAACACTACGAAGAGTTATAACATGTGCAAGTCAAAACAGTAACAGCCTTTTAAAATCCCTGTAGACTACTCCAACAATCATAGTGAGTTTCCAAATGGTTTTGCTGCATGAGCAAATGTAAGTAAATACAAAAGCATGTAAAATTCCGATAAGGACATGTGATTCACTGTGGCTTTTTGTCAAGAATATTCTGCAGTGATGCAGCATTCAAATGATGACTTTGGCCACTTCATCAAACAGCTGAAACACCTGTAAATGAATTTAAGTTTCATTGGCCAAAATATTTATTGTAATTTTTCACAAGGTTGTTTCCCAAATATATTGATAGTTCCAGTGACACTCATTGAAGAATTTTAGCATGTGCTAAATAAAAGTCTCAAATTGCTTTTACTCTGATTTCAGAAATGGAACAATTATTTTAGGTTTTAGTATGCATTCAGTTATTACCATGACAGTTACTATAGTACTAATGATACCATGACAGAGAATTCTTCTCTCACTGAACTGAAACAAATGTTCAATTTCATGTGAGCTTTGTACACACAAGTCCCTGAAATATGAAACTTAAGTGTTATTAATGACATCAGTGGCTTCAGTGTCAAAATGTAAATTGGATTTTTGCTTCCCTTGTTTTTTCAACTTGTTTGTTCTAAACACTGTGTAAGATAATATCTCTAATAGAAAAAGCATGCTAGGAGTCAAGTACCACAATTAGTTTCCAGTATAATTTCCCCAGTAACATTTGTGCCCATACAATCTTAGAAATTTTCTGCTTCCAAGTTCAAAGAACGTGAATAAACTGAACCATCACTCCTTCTCTCTGCCATCATTTCATCCAGCAATCATGACAACTCGATGCTTTGTGAATATATTTGTTCCGCAAATTGAGAATATATTTCTTTAGAGTTATTTTCTTTGAAGCATCACAATAAAAATGCAGCAATAGAAGATGTTGCTGCTGCATACAAAGATCTGGTATTTGCATGTTGTGAACAGTATCCAGACCTTGTTTCTTTTGGAGACAGTCCAAATCACAGAATCACAGAATGGTAGGGGTTAGAAGGGACCTCTGCAGATCACCTAGTCCAATCCCCCCTGCCGAAGCAGGTACATCTAGAGCAGGTTGCAAAAAACACAAATGCAAAAATAAAAACCTAGACTGCTTTACAAATGTAATTCATTGCACCATTTACTTTCTGTATAAATACATGGAAATATTTACTAAACACATGGGATAGTCCTTCAGCTGTACTACCTATTTTATATCTAAGAGTAGGTGATGTTTTTAGAGAACTGAATTACTACCTCTGTATGGTTTTAAAACTGGTCTGTTATGAGTATTAAATAAAGTGTTACAGACTTAAAAGACATCTCAGAAGGTCTGATTATGCCAAAATATCTGTTTCATGATAGTATTTTCAAAGTAGTTAAGGTTATCAGTGAATCATTTCCATTAGATATGTCCATTGACATTGGATATATGACTAGCTCATGACAGTTGAATAATGGCTGTTTGAGTTTTGGGGGTATTGAGAGGGGGGTTGTGTTTGGCTGGTTGGGGTTTGGTTTTTTTTTTCAGTCTTAGCTAATGAGTACAGAAAGCTTTTATGGTCTTTTCACTGGTTTAGAATAGTGTTCCTTTCAGTATAATACATGTACTGTGCAAAAACAATTAATAAGGAGGGTAGCCTCAGAGTTATATTAGTGGACAGAAGGTATAATGAAGAGATAGAAAGGGAAATGAATCATAATGATCCTTCCACAGGTAATATCTTCTACTGGAGCCTAATCACCCATTTAACGTTTTAAGAGTTCTTATGGAATATGGTGAATCATATCTAATGAATAGTGATGAGATTCACCTCATTAATGACCTTAGCAGGTGAAACTGATTTTTAAGCAGAATTGTTATCTTGAGAGATTGATTAAATTGATTCAAATTACAACTGCTTACATACTAATTTGGTACACATTTTCTTGCAAGTAGTGTGAATTGAATCAGTTTTCAGAGATATAAGGGCAGCATCAACTAATTTTGATTCTTCTTTGCTCATTTATAGATACTTCTCTAAAGAGTTTATCAAGAGGCTTCTTTATGCTGTGCTATATAAAAAGGAAGCCAGAAGAGGCTGGGGTTTATTTAACAGTAATTTTGGGAGGGTTCCCCTCCCTTCCCTTTTCTGCTTTTGAAATATCAGAAAAGTTTTATTTTCCTTGGTCCCAACACCATAGGTTTGCTTAGGAGTCTAAAATATGAAACGATGCTCAGATGTCTCAGATTCTGCAAAAACAGATGAGTTGATAGATATCTTAACTTTTTTTTCCTCAAAAATAACTATTCTTACCCACTCATATTTTAAAAATCTAATTAAAATTCAGTATATTCTTTTCTGACTACTAGAATTTTGAAAAAAAAAAAAAAAAAAACTTACATTGCATCCATATTCATCAGATCTCTCATGACTGGTTTTGTTCTGAGGTTTTTCCTGGCTTGAAAATACAGTATTTAATCCAGGTTTTGTAGCCTTCCCTGAAGTCTTTGGGAGGCTAGTTGTGTTAACAAACTTCCCAGTGCTGGACTGGCACTCAAAAGGTGTAAGATTTTAATCCTATTAGTTCACCACTCAAGAATATTTTCTGGAGAAAATAAAAGAGCCCAAAACCAAACCTCATTTATGCTAAATATAAAATCTCCACCATTTCAAATCTGTTCATATACCATAAGGGCTAGAAAGACAATAAATAGCAGGTTTTCCTCTAAAATCATTCAGTCACCTTTCAGTAAAATCAGTTATTTGAATGGGTTGTGTCCATACTGTTATTATTCCTCTGATGAATGATAGAAAGTCCATGCTTTTTTAGGACTTATTTCCAATAGAGAAAGAATTAAAGTTGTAAAACATGATAAATTTTCCAATAACTTAGCTACAAAATATAAACAAATCCTGTTTTACCTTCAACAGACAGCTGAAAGTGTACCTACGAAATTTCATCTGCAGAAATTCCAGCAAACATACCACTGATTCTGGTCCTGTTGCCAAGAAACGGCTCTCTTCTGTCTCCCTCAGTGCTAATCTCTACTTTTAACAGTATTCCCCTATTCTCATTAGTCATGCAATGCTTCTCTTAAATGTTAAAGCTAGTGCTGAACATTTTGTCAATTCGTATATCTGGCAATCTTGAAAATGTGTATGCTATCTGTGGAGCAGCCTGTGCATTGATTGCCAGTTTACAGCAAGTTGAAACTCAAGGGCACTAATACATATATGGTATTATACATGTATCTACACTTTAAATAATCATTTAAGAAATGAAAATTATTTTAAAATGCAAAAATATATATTTCCAGAAAGAAATACTGAAAGTATTGCAACTACTGAACTAATTCTAGGACAGCTGGAATATTGGCTTTAAGAGTACTTAATTCTGCACAAAACTTGTATAAGTAAACAAGCCATTGTTAATTCCACATCTGAAAAGAATGCAGTCTCTTTTACATTGGATAAGAGAATAGCAATATAACCCAAATAATGCAGTAGACATTTCAGAAATGAATAAGGGTATTTGCTAGAAGATGTCAGTAAAGAAAGTGTCAGTAAAGAAAATCCATCTCAAAAAAAAAAAAAAAAAAAAAAAATAATCCTGCCAAATTAAAAAACCAAAACAGAAATATATATCAAATGACTAGACAATTGACAATCTTAGGTTTAGTTCACTACACTGTACTTATTCGTGACTCTTCATTCAATAACCTGGCAGAGCAAAACATTCTAGATTTTAAGAGTATATTATATGAAAATATAGATAGAAACGTAAAAACCTTAAGACCTGCTTAAGTTTTCATTACAAGCTGTAGGCAATCCACAAGTTTCAGATTCCTATTTCGAAGCTTAGGACATCAATATATCCTTTAATTTGAACACAGCTGCATTGTAATACAAGGTTTTCTTTTCAATCAATAATATTTTATAAAGTATATTGTGCACTTATTCAGCTCCTCTAGATCATATTGAAATGTAAACATGCCTACAAAAGGAAAATCAGTGCTGCCGATATCAGTTCTATGTGAACCTCATGGTATACCGTGCTTTTTTCCAAGTCCTAATGATTCTCAGCTCTGACTTTTAAAAGAATTCATGATTTCAGAGAAAAGCTTGCTAATGTAAATGCTGGTGGCTCAGAAAGGAAGAAAATAAACTATGGTTTGCAATCCAAATCTTTGAAGCTGTGGAGAATGATAGCAAGAAACATACCCATGGTCTAGTGTTAAAAATGCAATTCTGAAAATTTTCTAGAAAAGAATGCAGTACTGATTTTCCTTACTCCCCTCTACATCTTTTCAAAGAAAAAGTGTTCCAGTTGTGAATATCCACCATGATAAGACTTCAAAAACAACAGTTTGCAAGACACAGTGTAAAGACACATTTTTTCCCTTTGTTTTGTTTAGCTTTGTAATCAGAGAGCATTGTAAATTCCAGTGTACTTTTGCTAGAATGAAGGCAGATACAGAAGGGGGTTTTGTTTGCTCATTACATAATTGTTTCCAAAAGGGAAGACTAAATAAATCCTTAAATACAGCAAGATTTGCAATGAAATCTGAGTTGAAATTTAAAGATGAAAAAGAACAATTAACAGTTCTTCCTATATTAATGAATTAATTGAAAGTACTTCATTAGTTGCCAGCTGAATGTATTATTAGTGCCTGCATTTATCACAGACCATTGTTCTGGCTACCAAGTCAGCAGCATTAGCCTTTATACCTTGTTAGCTGCCTGCCAAATCTCTCTGCTGTAGCACAACTTAATATCCTGTGAATATTAATTATTCATACACATATTTGTCAAAGAATAGCTTTTCAGTATTTCTTTTGATCATCCAAATAAAGCGGATTCATCACATCCCTAATGCAAAACAATCTTAGGAACAGCAAAATAGTGATCTCTGCTTTGCTGGTGATGTCTGCTAGTAGAACACAGATGACAGGAAATGCCATCCAGCAGCCCCAGTTCACTGTATAGAGTATTTTGAATTACAGAATAATTCAGGTTGAAATGGTTCTCAGGAGATCTGTAGTCCAGTTTCTGGCTCAAAACAAGAGGTCAGAACTGGTTGCTCAAGGATTTATCCAGTTGGCTTTTGAAAACCTTGAAGGATGGAGACTTCGTGGCCTCTGGACAGCCTCTTCTACTGCTTGGCTGTTTCAGGGTGAGCAAGTTTTCCTTATATGCTGAATGAAATGCATGTTTCAGCTTATGTTTGTTGACTCATCTTCCCACCATGCACCACTAAAAGAGCCTGGTTTAATCTTTCTTACCTCTTCTCAGGCAGGTGCAGGCCATGCTAGGTCACCCCAAGACAGTGTCATTCCAGGCTGAACAAGCTCAATTCTCTCAGTATCTCTTCACAGGGCAAATCCTCCAAGTCCTGACCAGTTTGGCCTTCTGCTGGTCTTTCTCTGCTTGGTCAGTGTCTTTCTTATACTAAAGGGCCTCAAAACCGAGCAGAGTATCCAGATGGGATATCATGAGTGCTGAGTAGAGGGGGATAGTCCCTCCTTTCAATGTCCTGGCTGCAACCCCATGAATACCTCCCAGAGTGCTGCAGGTGGGACACACTGCTCGCTTATGTTCAGCTTTTCCTTGCCAAGGCCCCCAAGTCTTTTCCTGCAGTGGTGCCTCTAACCAGCCAGGCTCCAGCCTCTGTCCTTTAACTAGTGCTCCTTGCAGGGGCAGCACTTGATATTTGTCATTGTTGCATTTCATGAGGCTAGACTGCCCATTCCTCAGCCTGACTAGGTCTCTCTGGATGGCAGCTTTGATTTCCTGCATGCTGACTCATGCTGCTAAAGTACTATCATCTACAAATTCGGTGACAGTATCCTCCATTACCTTCTCCATATCATTGATAAAGAGGTTCAACAGGTCGGGTCCCAATTTAAATCTTTGCAGCTCCACTTCTCACAGACCTCCACCACTTGTCACAGACCTCCAGGTAGATTATGATTAATTAACCACAGCCCTCTCAGCCCAAGCATGGAGCCAGTGCTTAGCCAGAGAGTTGTTGTGGTGGTTTCATTGCAGATTCAGAGACAGTAGGAGCCAGTGTCAAAAGCCTTTTTGAAGTTGAGGTACATAATATTCATTGTTATCTACTAGATAATCTGCTACATATTCTAGATAAACTCATAGGCTTCCTTTCCCACAAAAGCCTGGACCAGGTGATCTTTCAAGATCCCTTCTAAACCTGGGCTGTTCTATAATGATTATGTGAAGATTCTATTATTTCATCCTTTATCCACAAATCCAGTTGTTTTGTTATAGAAGGCAATCAGATTGGTTAGTCATGATGTATCCTTGTGTTGAAACTTGAGGCAAAGAAAGCATTGTATACCTCATCATTATCTGCCTTTTGTTGCTTTCTAAATAACACTTTGCATTGAGCAATATGCACACATATTTATTGCACAGCCTTTTACTGTTAATGTAGGAGATGTTTAACTTGTTGCCCTTGAATTCACTCAAAAGTGTTTTGGCTTTACTGATACTATTCCTACATACTCTGACAAGACCTCTAAATTCCTCCTTTGTGGGCCTGTCCCTGTTTCTACTTCCTGCATATGCAGTCTTTTGGCACAGGAGCTTCTTCATGGATCTGGGCTAACCTTATGATATGTCTGCTTGCCTTTTTGACTGTCAAAATGGACCATTTTTATGCATGGTGGAAGCTGTCCTTGAAGATCTGCCAGCTTCCCTCATCTTCTTTACCCTTTAGAACTGCCTCCAACGTAGCTTGAACAAGCTCCAGTCTGCTTGTCTAATATCCAGGATAGATATTCTGCTACTCTCTCACTATCATCAGCTTCACAGTCACTTCAGTTTCATGGTCACTACACAAAAAGCTGCAATTGATTGCCTCATCCAACCAGCTGTTCCCTTGCCAGAAAAGAGCAGACCCAGTTGTGCAGTATCTCTGTTACCTCATTCAGTACCTGTATTAAGAAGTTATCCCCAGCATCCTCCAGAAGTCTCCACTCTGTTACCCTTCTAGCAGATATCAGAGATGTTCAATCTCTCCAAGAGCATCAGCTTGTGAACCCAAGACTTCCTCAAGTAATTTAAAGAATGACTTTGTCCACTTCTTCACTCTAATCTGGTGATCTGAAACACAGTGCCATCACATTATCACCCTCACTGGCTTCTGCTTGGTTCCTGAATCACAAGCTGTTAATGAGCCTATTGTCCGTCTCACAGAGTTCATATGTTCAAGTTGCTCTTTCCCATAGAGGTCAACCCTCCTCCTCATCTTCCTTGCTTTTCCTGAAGAGCTTGTTTCCATTCACTGAAATACTCCATTCAGTGAAGTACACAGATTTGTGCAAGCTGTCCTCGCACTTCTCAGTTATTCCAACAACACTGTAGTTCTGTGACTGCACATGGCACTTTTGCTCCTCCTGCTTATTTCTCAGGCTGTATCCACTTTTGTACACACACTTAAGGCTGGTGTCTTATCACACTTCCTTTCCTTTCCTTTCTGGTTCCTATTACTCTGCTTGCCATTCCATTTATTGCTCCTATACTTAACTGCTTGTTGTATTCACCCTCTGCCATCATTCATTGTCTAAAGCTTTCTTCACCAGGCTGGTCATCCTGATGACAAAGACATT